>NC_089795.1:16357214-16634714 GCF_040412425.1 Macrobrachium rosenbergii | reverse complement strand
ACATCAACAAATATGACTTTTGTAAAGATTTGCTTCACATTATTATTAATTAAATTTTTGAATGACTAATCCTATGTATATTGTGAACTAGTGAAACTTAATATAAAATATACTGAACTAGACTAACAGATTTCACGTCTATTTTTGTAATACATAGAATATAATCGCACACACATACATACATACATACATATATATATATATATATATATATATATATATATATATATATATATATATATATATATATATATATATATATAATATAATAATGCCGTTATCATGTGTAATTTCTTATTTCTTTCATTGCTACTTAGGCCTATCATTTTGATGCCTCTTATGAAGTTAACTGAATATATAACGCCTAATTTTGCATTTCTTATTATCTAAGTTTCTAAAGAATTAAAATTAGCTAGAAGTTCAACATTAATTTAGTTAATGCTAAATGCCAGCAGTGATGAAGAATACCATGCTCATCAGTGGAGAATGTCTCCTCCTCATCGCAAAAGATGACTCGTACAGAAATCATCGGCCACTGGATTATATTATAACGCAAACCCTAGCCTCTATTCTTTGTGTTTCGCTGATATGAAGTGTTTCTTGACAGGAGTATGATGAAATAATATCTTGGTCTCATGTAGCCTGTTAAGGATGGTTTGAGCAGCAACTTGAAGGGAGAGCGTAATGTTCTCTCTTTATAGCAACATCGGTTGTCACGGGGGAGTTAGGAGGGGTGCCTTAAGTGATCATCCGATGATGATCTTTAACGTAGTGCAACAATGGGGTTGTCCTCCAGTTTTTACAATGAATTTATCATGTTTCCTCGTTCTCTCTGTTGTTGTATCCCTCTATAGATGGTTGTTTTATTTACGCTAAGCTGCCGAGCAATATCTACAATAGAAACATTAGTCTTATGCAAGCTAATGATTGTGGCGCGTCTTAGTCTGTTGCCCATCTTATCGGTGCACGTGAAGAGAGTTTAAACTTCTCCTGCCTGAATGTGGAGTCACACGATAACATACGACGTTATGAGATTTTTTCTTTTTTGTTTTTGACAACGATAATGGTTGAATTCTTTCTTTCTTTATTTATATATAATTTCATTGATGGTTATTCAATATTATTTTATTAGTCAATAAGCTTTTCTCTGGATTCGAAATATAGTTTCTTCTTTGACTCTTTTTCCCAATCATCTGAAGTGAAATTTTTCAAAATAATTCGTCATTTTTCATAATATGAATTTTTCACTTGCCATTCTTTTTTATATTGTTAACCGTATGATTAATAACCAAAGTCGCATAAGAAAATTACATTTCCTTGTAAATATCAAAAGAACAAATTACTGTTAGGTGAACGAAAACTTCTGGAACATGTTGCAAAACATTTTTGAATGACTGTACATATATATACAGGGTGTTTCAAATTAGAGGCCCCTTCTACAGCATAAACTAAAATTGATATGGACAAAAACAAAAGTAATTCAGAGCAGGTATTTATTTAAATATATATATATATATATATATATATATATATATATATATATATATATATATATATATATATATATATATATATATATATATATATATATATATATATATATATGAGAGAATGTTATTGCAGAAGATCTGTTATGTTAATCTTTTGCCTTGCATTATTTTTTATATCGTCGACAATGAAAAGGAAAAATTTCAAAGATTAAAAAATAAATGACAAATCATGAGAGGAAAGAATTTGTGTGTTCAGGTAAACAGATAATTTTCCACATGGACGTCTTCATTATATATTTCTCATTAATTTTCTTCGTCCTTGCTAACACTTATTATTTTTGTCCAGAAGTTGTCAGGGTGGGGCACAGAGTCTTTTGCCAATATCACTCTCCAAGTCGTGAGTCAGAACTGGACAAATTGTATACCATTCAACCAAACCTCCTTATAACAAGATGACTGTTATCGCCACTGTCGTCGATTCCTGTAAACTTTCCTTCTGCAGGACACATTTCAAAGAAATCTAAGATTTCAGATATAGTGTCCACTTACGAGTTAGACTATACTATGTTAGAAACCAGTTAATTTAAAGGGATAACATTGGAACAATAAACGAGTTGCCACACTTTCTTCAGGATTCGCAGATTAGTTAAATAGGGACATTAGCTTCTCAAAAAGAGTGGCAAACAAAATTAAAAAGTTGGTAACAGAATTGTTAACCTTTGATATACTGTATATGCGAGTTGTAAATAATTGTGAAAAATAAAACTTGTTTTAATTATTTGGATGCATATACAAATAACAATTAATATGGCCAATATGCGATTTATTTTTCGAAAAGAATAAAACAATTTCTAATGTTAAAAACATAGAGCCTGGGCAGAGGAAAAAGGAAGTGACCACCTAAAGTCCTGCCTCTTAACCTCCATACCATCACCCCTCCTAATCCCTCGCGTGAGACCTCGTTTTCTCCAGGTAGTGGACAAAGCAGAGATGTGTATTATCGCCTGACAGCCGCTGAATGTGGCCAAAAGCCGCTGAGAAAAGGAATCTTACGCATTTCATTTTATTATTTATTAATCTGGAATGATTTTAAGGGGGAATGGGGATGATGATTTACTTCAAATTGGAATGAAATTAATTACTAGGAACCACTGAAGCTAGTATGCTGATCTAAATAAACGAAAAAATTCTATTCATGAAGTAAACAACGAATAATCAAAACCTTTTCAGCGGGGCTGTACAGCTAGCTCGAGGACTAAATCGGTAAAAAGGTGTTGGGCTAGTACAGGTGGCCTAAAGGGTTCAAAGGGTTAATGAAATCAACAAGAAATTTATTAGTTTCATTGTGGTCTTTTAAATATTCAAAGGGTGGGATATTCCTAGTGTGGAATTCATATTGCTTCCAATCTGCTTTATAAATGTTATGTTGAAGGACATGCTTGGTGTGATTATTTTGTAATAATGAAATTAATATTGGGAAATGGTCACTTGTATGCAAGTCCTCAACTGTATTCCAATCCAATCTGTCTACTATGTTGTTGTACATAAGAGTTAAGTCGATTGCGGAAAATGTTCCAGGTGTTTTAGAAAAATATGTACTGATTTCATTATCATTTATACAGCACATGTCATATGAATCTATGAAATCTTCTACAGTATTTTACTTCCTGCTCTATTTGAGTCTACAATTACAGTCCAACACCGTGTTGTGAGCATTAAAATCACTATTAATGTAGGTTCCTTGGCATTATTAAGTAAATCTTTAAGTTTGTCAAAGTCATAATTTTTATTATGTTGATTGTATAAATTATAAATTACATATTGTTTTTTATTCGTATTTTAATACTCGATATTTGCAGATCAGTAAAGTTTACAAGTACGTTGTCATAACATACCTTATGTACATATATAGCAGTACCTAAATTTCCTTCTTCCTCTCTAGAGGTAGATACTAAGGTATATTTCCCTATTGTTGATATTGTTTTGTTGACATATTGTGAACATAACATCACTGGTTCGTATTCTCTTAGTAATCGTCGTATTTCACCGAAATGTAATCTGGTCTGCAGACCATTTACATTCCATTGTATCATATAATTATTGAAAATATTACGTTAATGTGTTCGTGTTATTTTCTTTTAGTGGATCATCAATTTTTCAAATATTCTATTTACTATATTTGTTTTTCTTTATAAGATATCAGGTGTCCAATGCACATACAGCCCTTTTCGTGAGTGCCTAAACTTGTAGCTTCTTTATTTCTGTATCTTATAAAATTTCCTACAGTGTTTGTTAAATTATCCTTTGTTATGCTTTTGTTTTTGTTGCACAGTTCAATGAAACATTCATTACATTCGCATGTGTTTCACGTGTGGTTTTTTCATTTACTCTTGCTGCACCTATTGTTGGTGATGGAGTAATCTCTTCTCCCATCACATAATCATTCTTGTCAATGGTTTGTTCCTCTACTATGTCTTTGATGTTCTGGGTATCTGTTTCCCATTGGTTTTATTATTTCTTTAGGAGACAAAGGTATCTTCTTCTTTTCATTTTTTGGTTTATGTTCTTTCTTCGGGTCTCTTGCCTTTATTTTAATGGATGTATCTCTAATAATAGTTGGTTTTTTGTTGGTCTTGGGTGGAGTTCTTTCTAAAGGCCTCTTTTTTTTCTTTGGCTTCTAATTCATCATAACTATCTTCTAATATTTTTGTGGTGCTTGTATTATCTTCTAGTGTTTCCATTTCTCTTAATATCCCAAATGAACTTGAGCAAATATTTGTATTTTTTGGTTCTTTGCTATATTAGTTTCTTCTTGTAAAGTGGTTATTTTTCTTTGAGACTCATCTATCGGGATTTTGTTCCTCTTATCTATTTCCATTTTTGTTTCATTGACCTTATTACAGTATAGTAGAAAATGTTTGTTTCCTAGCAGGATCATGCATCCCTCTAACTTTCAATTCTAATTTGGCCTCTTTTATAGGCATCCCTGTCCTTTCCTTAACTAATTTTAACTCTATTGTATACATAATACATACAATCCTTAGATCTTGCATGGTGATTTTGTCCATAGTTCACGCATTTTGGTTCACGAAACCTCCATTGTGTGGCATGTTTGTCAGATCCACAGTATGCACATACAGATGTAATACGGCAATTTTTCTTTTAGCATTGTAGTGGTTTTGGAACACATGCTCTCAGTTCTTTGCTTTGGCCCAAAATTTTAATTTTTAGGGGTAATTCATGGCTTCCAAATTTTATCTTTGCTATTCTCAGTGTTTTTCCATTACTCCGTCTACTGGCTATGTTGTGTATTTTGCAATCTTGTACATTGTTGTAACTTTTTTTAAGGGAATTCCGCAATATATTCTTTTCTATTGGTTCATCATTATCAGGGAGTACTATGGTACCTTATACACTGTTTACATAATCGTTTTTTTTATGTACTTTTACATTATCAATATTTTTTATAGTTAAGTAATTTTCTGATTGATATTTTGTTGTGGTTTCTATCAACCACATCTGCTCTTTTATTTGTCAGAATGACACTTCAGTAGTTGAATGCTAATTCAACGGGAAGTTTTCTAATTTTAATGCCAATATTTTCTTCTCTGTTTTCTAAGGTCAGGAATCTTGACCAACTTCCACTTCCAAAGAGGGAATTGAAGTGAGTCAAGGTTGGGTCAAGATACTTGCCATTTTTTTGTTTGCTTTTCACTGGAGCATAGGGCTCCAGTGTAATTACATTAGGAATTTTATTTGATTTTTCCAGAGAAAGGTTATCAGAGGAAGTTCCAGCAGTTGTCAACCGTGCCGAGTCACTACCATCAAAGGGCCCAGGGGTACTCAAATCTTTATTTCTACTTGTCATAAAGATTTGAGAGAGAAAAAAAAAAAAAAAAAAGCCGAGTCACTACAATCAAAGGGTCCAGGGGTACTCAAATCTTTATTTCTACTTGTCATACAGATTTGAGGTAAAAAAAAAAAAAAACCTGAACACTTGAAAAAGATATCATTAGCCTTTCATGAAGTTTATTCTTCCACCAATGGAACAAGTGAGAGCAGACTCCCAAATGTCCGCATCCCTACCCTACCCCATAGGGTATGGCACAACATGATTAGAGTGGCCCAAGTGAAGGCCAAACCCACTTGCTAGGACCGAAGGCATTATGAGAATACTACCATCCCCACCCTAATCACATTATGGGCAAACCGGCTAGAATGCCTGAGAGTCCTATCCCCAGAACCAGACCCCCCTGGAATCTGTGGTCCAGCCCTAAAGAACAGTTCCGCCTTTGAGCTATTGATCTGATAACTCTCAGGTCCGAACATTATTGGGCAGTTAATGGTCCCACCACAGTTCCCACTATTTAGCTTCGGATATAACCCTAATCCCAGCTATGATATCTTATACTATTTATCAGGTCCAATAAATTTGAGCAAAAGTGGAAAATTCCTCCAAAATTAATCTAAACAAATATATAACGGCATATGGGACTCTTGGACTCAAACCTGGGGACAGATTCCTCGGGTTCAAGAGACGCCTCACCACATCAAGGTGGTCCCTTATCAAGGGGGCAAACAGTCAAGAACGGATGCAAAATAATAAGACATTCTTAATTTTCTCTTCACATATCACACGCATATAAAATCTGAAAGCACCAGCGTATTCAGGGTGAATTTATTGTACAAAAACACACTTTTTTCTTGATTGCATGAATGATGCAAAATCTGATAAGTAAAAACTGGTATACAGAATTAAATATTTCTCTCGTCACTTTTACTTGTAATTCCTTTATGTTTCATCTTACTGATTTCAGGAAATCGAGATTTAGTTGTACAACTAATACCGAATCGTATGGTTTGACCAAAACTTTCCCATCTTGTGCAAAACGTGTGATAAATGAAGAAATATAAAGATATTGCTAGTTTTCTGAGCTACAGACGTAAAAATGAGAGTGTTATTATTATTAAAATAGTTTAACCAGACCACTGAGCTGACTAATCAGCTCTTATAGGGCTGGCCCGAAGGATTAGGATGAAATGCCATGTCTAGGCCATAGGCCTAGAACTGGGACCAAACAGGTCATTCGCATGATGATGAACAAATGAAAATGAAGTTTAAAAGAAAAAAAACTGTATATCACATAAGCTTTACTCTGAAACGCATGTATACAATAAATACATTTGCTCGTTTCCATGCATACAAAAAAAAAATTAAAGATTAAAACGAATAAAATAAAATTTCATAAAAATAAAAAATTAAAATTCAGAATTACAAATTTTTTTTTTCTTAAACGCCCTACAGGCTTCTGTATTTTCATTATTTACTTGGATTTATATTTTGTCTATCAAGTTACACTTTTTAATGAAAGATAAAATTGGGATGACTGAAAATGTATAAGATTGATAAAATTTCCCCCATTGATTTATTTCCAAAGGTTGATACTCGCTGTTGATTATATTTTGGACAGTCGCACAGCACATGTTTGACTGTTATCAACACTTTGCATTCTGGGCATTCGGGAGGAGGGCCACATGGACTGTTCACCAAGTGTCCATGTGTAAAACGAGTATGGCCTATTCGCAAGCGCGTCAGAATTACTTGTGTTTGTCTCTCTCTCTCACATGATGAGCTCCATTTTCCAACACTGGATTTTATCTGTTTCAATTTATTATTTATAGGTTCCTCGTTCCATATGTTTTGTCATTTATTTATAATGATTGTTTTTATATCTGTTATGTAATCACTAATTGGGATTTTTATATTTGCTCTTACCATGCGGACTGCTTCTCTAGCTGCTTTATCAGCTTCCTCATTTCCTTTAATCCCTACATGGGCAGGGATCTAACATATTTCAATATTTTTTCCATTATTATACAATTTGTGGAGTTCATATTTAATTTCCTGTACAAGATTATTTTTTGAGTAGTAACCTTGAACGGCTTCTATAGCGCTTCTTGAGTCGCTAAAAATAACAAAATTATTGAATGTTACTTGCTTTATAACTTTGATGGCTACTGCGATTGCACATAACTCTGCTGTGAAGACTGAGGCATTATTAGGCAAAGATAACTGATATGACTTGTTCTGGGATATAGCTGCATATCCTACTCCATGTTGTGATTTAGACCCATCTGTATAAATCGTGTAATGTGAATGCTTTCGTCTTATATGATCTATGGTTTTTTGTCTATGGTGTTCTGGGGTATATGAGGAACTTTTTGATAAATATTTCAACTGAGTGCAAGTCCTTATTTTATTCATAGTCCAATGGGGTGGTAACTTCACTGTTGGAGGTACTTGTATATCTATATTCAGTGATTCAAACAATCTATTAGCTCTAATTGGGAAAGGAGGTGGATGATTGTTTATAAATATATCTCTTAGATCAAATAGATTTTTTGTTGGTGAATCACTTGCCTTGATTCTTAATGCACTTTTCATTGTTATGAACTCTCTATGGAGGAACAGTGGTAGTTCGCTACATTCGACTTGTACTGAGGAGACTGGTGAGGATCTAAATGCGCCTCCTGTGCATATTCTTAGTCCTTCATTGTGAATTGGATCTAATATTTTCAGTGCTGCTTCTGACGCTGAACCATATACTTCACTTCCGTAGTCAATGATTGATAACACTGTTGCTTTATACAGTATGGTAAGAGTATGTCTATCTGCTCCCCAATTTGTGTGTGATAGTTTTTTAATTAGACTTAGCACCATTTTGCATTTTGATTTTATGTAAGTTATATGGGCTTTCCAATTCAAGTGTGCATCAAATATTAATCCTAAAAATTTTGCAGTTTGGTTAATTGGTATATTATGGTTTCTGATTTTCAATTCTATTTCTTCACCTTTTTTCCAGTTTTTATTTTTATAAAACATGACAGCTTGAGTTTTTTCTATGGATAACCTAAAGCCTACAGATGAGGTGCATTCATCTATTTTTATTATGGTTTTATTAATCATTCGTTCTGCATGCTTTATGCGTGATGCCGTATAATATAGGGCAAAATCATCCATATACAGGTTACTCTTAATTCCAACCGGTAGTATGTTACTGATATCATTAACTGTTAATGTAAACAGAGTACCACTAAGGACACTCCCTTGTGGAACTCCATTTTCAAGTGGAAATGTCTTGGAATAAACATTATCTATTCTCACTTGGAAAGTGCGACCAGTCATAAAGTTTTTAATAAATTTAGGAAGATGGCCGCGTATGTTATTATTATGTAATGTTTTTAATATTGCACACCTCCATGTAGTGTCGTATGCCTTTTGGATGTCAAAAAAGACAGCTACTGTAATTTGCTTTCTTTCAAATCCTCTACATATGTGGTCTTCCAAATTAGATAGAGAACCTAATGTAGATCAATTAAGTTGTGAGCCAAACTAGGAAGGAGTTAACATTTATTTTCCCGTATGTGCCAAGTAAGTTGTGGATTTACCATTTTCTCTAACAACTTGCATAGACAACTTGTTAAAGATATTGGTCTATAATTGTTCACATTACTATGGTCTCTTCCAGGCTTTGGTATAGGAATTATTATGGCATTTCGCCATTCATCTGGAAAAAAGTTTCTGAGCCATAAACGATTGTAAAGTTTCAACAAGTATGATTTTGCCAAAGGTGCTAGGTGGCAGATCATTTCAAAGCAAATATCATCACCTCCAGGAGCAGATTAGATGCAGTCCCTTCTTATTAATGATTTATTGCTGTTCAAGAGAGCATATTCCAGCTCACCCATAGTGAATTTCTTAATATAATATATATCTTCCTTTGTTTCAAAATTAAGTGTTATAGATTCTGCTTTATTCTTTATTTTTCTAAAATGTTTGTCCAAATTTTGGTCACTACTTATTTTGGCAAAACTTTTCCCAAGTATGTTACTAATTTCGAAGGGATCTAAGTTTTTTGCCATTATCTAATATAGCTTGTCTTGGTGGTCTAATGTTTGTTCCGTTTTTTTTTCGGAATTTTTCCCATACTTTTTGAATGGATGTTTCCCTTGTTATTTCTGATACATAGGACCTCCAAGATATTATTTTACCTTTTATGACCTTTCTGAATTTAGCTGATATTTTATTATATAAAGGTTTTAATGCATCTATTTCTAATAGTACACTTGTCATTTTTAATATATTTTCTTCCAAAAATGGTTTTGATTTATTCATTTTATTGAATCTTCTGTTTAGAGTATCTAACCTTGCCAAAGAGTGTTTTTCTCGTACTTGAGAGAGCCGCCTACCTTCCGGTACCAGCCAATCAGAGGCTGCCAAACAAACGTCCCGTAGGCCCAAGAATCTACCTCAAGTGAACCAGCTATAGTGGCTTAGGGACCTAGGGACTTATTTCTCTGTTTTGTCCTAAAAACTTTCATTTTTTGGGGTAGATCTTGAACGTCAAATTTTATTTTTGTGATTTTTAACATTTTCTTATATTTTGTTTACTCGATATATTACATACCTCACAATCTTGGACTCTAAGATATCTTTTTTAAGAGAGTCCAAGAGAATATTCTTTTCGATTGGTTCGTCACTGTTCTCAGGAAGCACAATGGTACCCTGAATGCTATTCATAGTGTCATGTTTTTTAATTTTTACATTATCTATTGTTGTTACAGACATATAGTCCTCAGACTGACTCTTTGTTGTAGCTTCCATAAGCCACGTCTTTTTTCTGTTTAAACGACATTTCTATCAGCCACGTCTTTTATCTGTCTAAACGACATTTCTATCGTTGAATGTCTGTTTAATAGGTAGTTTTCTAACTTTAAGGCTGAAATTTTCCGTTCTGTTTTTAAGGTTAGAAGCCTTGTCCAACTTCCACTCCCAAAGAGGGAGTCAAAGTGAGTTGGGTCAAGATGATATCTGCCTCTTTTGGATTTGTTTTGTACTGGAGCACAAGGTTCCAGTGTAATTACATTATCATTTTGTTTTGATTTTTCTAAAGAAAGGTTGTCAGAGGAAGTTCCAGTTGTTGTCAACTGTGGCGAGTCGTTACCATCAAAGGATCCAGGAGTACTCAAATCCTTATAATGACTTGTCATAATGATTGAGGGGAGGAAAAAAAAATGAAACCTGAAAACCTTAAAAAGATATCATCAGCCTTTCATGGATTTTATTCTTCCGCCAATGGCACAAGTGAGAACCGACTCCCAAATGCCTGCCCCCTACCCTGACCCACAGGGGGATAGCACATGATTAAAGTGACCCAAGTGTAAGCCAAACCCACTTGCTAGGACTGAGAGTAATACAAGAATACAATTGTCCCCACATCATGGGCAAACTGGATAGAATAAAGAGTTCTATCCCCAGAACCAGACACCCCTGGAATCCGTGGTTCAGCCGTAATTAATAGTTCCGCCTTTGAGATATCAATCTGATAACTCTAAGGTCCTAACATTATCGGGCAGTTGATGGTCCCACCACAGTTCCCACTATTTACCTTCAGATATAAACCCAATCCCAGCTCTGATATCTATCAGGTCCAATAAATTTCACAAAAGTGGAAAATTCCACAAAATTAGTCCAAATAAATATAAAATATATGAGACTCTTGGACTTAAAGCCGGGAACAAATTCCTGGGGTTCAAGAGCCCCCTCACCACGTCAAGGTGGTCCAACATCAAGGGGGGGTTGTCTGTACCGAGAGAGAGAGAGAGAGAGGACCTTTTGTTTCTAGGCTACGAGAATCCCGATCTGGCCTGGCGATTGACTCAGTGGCATCCCACATATCATTATTTACTACTGGGGCATAAGAATGGTCAGAGCCTAACACTTTCGGTACATACTGTTCTAATGAACAAGAGGGAACTCCATCTTGATAGCAGTCCCATGGACCTTGACAGGTGCCTGGCTGTCCAAAATGTCGAGTAACTCAGGAGGGGCAGCTGGAGATGACCCAGGAACAAACTCGAAGGCAACGATATGGCTGTGATGGACCGACCAAGAATCAACTGAGAGACGGATGGCTGGCCTTGCTCTGAGACAAAGGGGAGATTGAGCAGGAATCCAAAGGGGGCCTAATGAACTTCTTGCAAGGAGGGGTCTACGAAGTCCTCCTTCCTCCAACACCTTGGTGGAATGGAACAAATGGACAACTAAGATGATGAGGAAGATGGAGATCTACGTCTCTTCTCAAATTTCTTCATAATGGAGCTACCAAACTTCTTCAGAAGCGCACATTCGACTCTCTCCAACAGGGAACGAACAAGGGGGTCAGGAGCAAATGACGCAGAAGGTCCAGGAATGGAAACCGATGGAAGGGGCACAGCCGTTGAGGGCACAGTGCAGGCTGAGGTAGTCGCAGCTGTAGGCAGGCAAGCAGAAGTCACAGACACCGTCACTGCACTGACATGGCAGCAGACACTGGGAGATGGGAAGACAAGAGGTGGGACAGAAGGCCACCAAGGGTGGGTTCCCCAGGAAGGCCTAGTGAAGACCAGCACTCTTAAAAGCTTCTCTGCATCCAAGGAGGAGCTGCCTCCCTCCCCAAGAGAACAGAGGCAGCTAAATCAATCACAAGAACTCATGGACCTTTCCTCAAAACTATCTAGAGATGAAACAATAGAAGATGGAAAAGTAAAATCTTCCTGAGATGATGCTGCAACGAGAGGCAAATCTGGTGAAGGAGAGAAAGAGTAAGAAGGAATGGTGGCACCGCCATTGGAGGCACAAGGCTTTCCCATGAAGGAATAGCCAATTTCCTCTTGTATTTCTTCTTACAAAAACACTTCCATTGCTCCAGAGACCAACTGCGACACTGTGAACAGGGGTTACTTACATTGCAATCATTAGCTCTGCCTTACATGCCTTACAGTTCGTTCGGGTTGCCCCAGGTCCCTCAGTATGAGGCACCTCTGATGTCTACCAGTGAATTGCTAATGCATCTTCCGGTATATTTTCCATCTTCCAATCTTGGATGGTCTGGGATGCATCTTAAATATTTGTCGAGCTTATTCTTAAACACATCTACGCTCACTTCTGATACGTTCCTCAGATGAGCTGGTAACGCATTGAATAGACGCTGCATTATTGATGCTGGTGCGTGGTGGATTAATGTCCTGTGTGCTTTCCTTAGTTTTCCTGGGATAGTTTTGGGCACTATTAATCAACCCCTGCTTGCTCTTTCTGATATTTTTAGCTCCATGATGTTTTCGGTAATTCCTTCTATCTGTTTCCATGCCTGGATTATCATGTAGCGTTCTCTTCTCCTTTCAAGACTATATAAATTTAAGAATTGTAGTCTTTCCCCGTAGTCAAGGTCCTTAACTTCTATTCTAGCTGTAAAGGACCTTTGTACACTCTCTTTGTGCAATATCCTTTTGGTAGTGTGGGTACCATATTATATTGCACTATTCAAGTGGACTACGTACGTACGTTTTATAAAGCATAATGTGTTCGGCTTTTCTTGTTTTGAAGTGCCGGAACAACATTCCCATTTTTGCTTTGCATTTTGCCAATAGTATTGCTATTTGATCATTGCATAACATACTCCTATTCAGCATCACACCAAGGTCTTTAACTGCTTCCTTATTTGTGATTGTCTCATTATTACGACCTTTATATGCATATAGCATTCCTTCTTTATCACCATAGTTTATCGATTCAAATTTATCAGAGTTAAATGCCACCCTATTTACCTCTGCCCAATTATATATTTTGTTTAGGTCTCTTTGTAGCGAGTTCCTATCTTTATCACAAGTAATTTCTCTACTTATTCGTGTCATCGGTGAAACTTCTCACTACCGAGTCCTTAACATTACTGTCTATGTCTGCAACCATAATCACAAACAGCAATGCAGTTAACACCGTACCTTGTGGCACACTGGATATTACCTTAGCTTCATCCGATCCCTCGTCGTTTGCAATCACAATCTGTTTTCTGTTTTGCAAAAATTCTTTTATCCATCTTCCTGCTTTGTCCACAATGTTATGTTTTCTATTTTTTCGCTAATATATTATGGTCTACCTTGTCAAAAGCTTTTGCAAAGTCTAGGTAAACCACATCGGTATCTTTTTCGTTTATCATATTTTTATATATGCTTTCATGGTGGACTAACGGTTGGGTTTGTGTACTTTTTCCGGGTACAGAATCATGTTGTCCTATATTAAACTATTTTTCATTAAATGTTTCATTATATATTTTTTCATTACTCTTTCATAAACTTTCATAATATGAGATGTCAGACTCACAGGCCTATAATTACTTGCCTCTAGTCTTGATCCACCTTTGAAAGTAGGGGTAATATATGCTAATTTATGATCATCATAAATCTTGCCTGTATCTATACTTTGTCTTAATAATATTGCGAGCAGCTTTGAGATTGAATGAACCATTTTCTTTCACAAAATGACAGGTACGTCGTCTGGACCTACTGCTGATCCATTTTTAATTTCATTAATAGCCTGCACAATATTGGCTTCAGTAATATCTATGTCCGTTAAATATTCACTATTTTCATCTCTTATTTCTGTATCATATCTTCATTATCAATTCTAGGTGTAAATTCACTCTTATATCTTTCTGCTAATATGTTACATATTTCATGTTCCATATTTCCTTTTTTTCATTCGTTAATTGCCCTTCAATTCTTATTTTATTCATCTTTTTCGCATATGAGTAAAAAATTTTGGGGTTTTGTTTGATATTTTGTAGGGTCCTTTCTTCTAGGTCCTGTTTTTCATTTTCTTTTGACTCTATAATCTTTTGTTCTGAATTTTCTATCTTACTTTTTAGTTCCATCACTTTCCATGCATTCTTTTCTTTTGCAAGACCTTTTTCCACTTTCTGATTTTCTGGAAAAAGATCCTTCTGTCTCTTGGTATGCATGACTAATGTTTACTGTTCTTCTTCAGTATATATTTTTCCACTATTTCCTCTAATATTTTATATAATATATCCATATTTACCTGTATATTATCACTTACGAATATGTTTTCCCAGTCTTTGTTTAATTCTTCATTTATTTTTGACCAATTTATATTTTAAATATAGAAATTGTATTATCCATATCCTTCCCATTTTTTCTTCTCTTGCTTATCTCTGTTTTCATGTGCTTTGGAACGGACTGTTAATTCTATGACATTATGGTCCAAAATACTTGTATTATACACTATTATTCAACATAGTTCACCTTGTTCACAAATACTAGGTCTAAAATATTATCCTTTCTTGTTGGCAGGTGATTTATTTGCTGAATGTTATGTTCTAGTAGCATATCTAATAGCTTTTCAAATTGCCTCTTATCTTCTGCGCTACTATTACTCTCCTTTTTAAATGTATATATACAACCACAGTCTCCTATTCGTTCTTTCCATTCTATGAAAGGAAAGTTAAAGTCTCCAGATAGGAGTATAGTCCAGTCTTTGTGATTTCTACATAAATCATCCAATTTGTCAATTATTATGTCAAACTCTTTAGTATTAGGGGGTCTGTATATTACAATGCTTACTAATTTTTCAGATTCAAATTCTACTGCTATTAATTCACATTCTGTGTTGCTATATTTCTCACAGATTTTTCCTTGATTTACGTCTCTCCCATATATCGCTGTTCCCCTTGATTCCTATTTTTTCTACTGATCTATAAGTTTGGAAACCCTTTATCTGATCATCATTACCAGTCTCTTGTGAGTACCAGGTTTCACTTATATTCATTATAAGTCAAATGAGGAGCAGTTTCGAGAAAGGTAAGATAACGAAAGCATGGGTTGTTACCTACCCCAGGGCATCTCCTGTAGAGGCAGCCTTCTTAGATGATTCATGGGTTTGCATTTCTTGAATGAAAATACACATAGGTAATAACAATATATCACAAAATCACACAAAAACAGAATGAAAAAACCAAAACACCAAGGCATAGAAAGAACATGATGAGGGTATAAAACTGGCTTCTTGCCAGAAAGGGCAACACACGTCTTGCTTAAAGACAGTTAGATATAACTGAGAAGCGGAGAAGTGGCAGGCACCACCCACTCTCTCTCCCTATTGGCTGACACACTGATGCCACCAAACCTTGTTCTATTTTTAACTGGATCCAGCTACGCTAGAGAGATTTTTCCCATACATAAAGACCGGAGGGTTTGTTCCATATGTGAACTTACATCATTCATGATTTGCCTTGCTGCCTGGACAGTGTACTCAAGCCAATATATTTAACTTATCATTAAATGGCAATAAAAAAACTGGGTGCAATTTCATATTGCTACCATAATATTACACAAGCCAGCATTTCATTAAATAAAGTAAAAGCTCTTACCACAAGGTGTTTCCTCCACTGGGACGAAAAAACAACTCTGGTGTCAATCATTTCTCCTGTGACAAATGTGGTTTCGGGCAGCCATCCTGTAAATTGCATAATATTAAAATTTCCTATTATAAGCTTTGAATAAAGTGCAAAAAGATATAGAAATTATGGTGAAATACTGCAACATTGCAACATTCTGCTTTTTCCCAGCAAACCATTTCAAATATCAAGGGGGTACCAGAATGCTCACAGTTTGGAATCGACATCATTGTGAGACTATACACACACTGTAGAGGTTGCAGGATCTTGACTCCCAGCTTCATGGAACAGTCACTGTCTCTTTGATCAAATTTGGGGATATGTGTATGATGTTTACTATAAATAATGAGATCTTTCACCATATTCAAGAACAGCGTCATGAAAGTTTTTACAGAATTTTCATTTGTACAGCTTTTCTTGAGCATGGGGCCAACCTTTCTGTGTTACAAGGGCAGTAGTAAGGTGTAATTTATTCAATTACAGTTTTTTATTCAAGTAGGGGTTTTCGGAAAAATTTTCCTTATTTATTGAGATACTAAACATGGCTTACTATGATATTTCTGAAACCTCCAAATTTCTACATATTTTAAAGTTGATGAGTTAATATTGAAGCATTAGGAAAAATACTGTGTAAATGTTTTTATATGCTGTACCATAAATAATTTAAACTGTACCAACAAACAGAATCATCCTCGTCATCTCAGATAAAGCTACCCTTGTGCTGGCATGGGCTCTTGCTCAAGGGCAGCCTGTAAGCAAACAGAGACTCTCAAAATAGCCTCATCTCTCAAAATCTCGCCAAAGGATTTACCCTGGACATATCTGTGGTATTGCACTAGAATATGAGCATGCCAATGCAGACCGCATAGGTGGGCTTGATGGATGACCTGCCTTCTACTTCTGAGCATTTCTCATGGCATCTAGGACAAAAAATGCAGACTAAGTACCGGCAGTCCATGCTTACCAGCAGCACTGGTTAATGGCGTTTGAGTTTTACCACTCTTGGCTAACAATGTCGTTAACCAGATTTTCGGCGCTGGTAAGCAGTTTATCAGAGACAGTAAGTGGTTTATCAGCAGCGATAACCAGTTAACGGTGCAGTTTATTGGTGATTTCGGTGTCATAAACACCATTTACTATTACTGTAATTATTGTGATTTTCCGGTTAAAGATGATTTTCTTTTATCACAGCAGCCAGGAACGGAACCCCCACCATTAACCGGGAACTGCCTATATAATACCTATGTTCAACTAATACAAAGCAAGACAAGTTATTTTCATTACCAAATTGCCATTGGAAGTGTAAATAATTTACACATTTTCAAGTGATGCAAGCTCTTACACACTGGACCAGACTGGAAACTGCCGAATCAAAACAGCCTTCCCCAGAAATAAACTAGCAATACTGCTTTAGAAGTTTAAATTTAATTGCATGGGATTACTCAGCCAAGAAAACTATTCACAGATTTTACTACTATTCAATTCTTCAATATGTAGGAACAATGATAAACAGTAGAGTTCTCTTGATTTGGAATTTAGTGAACCAAAAAATCAAATATTAGATATTAGAAGTAACCTCCATTCTTCCTAGGTATGAAAACAACAGCTTTTTATGTAGGACTACATATTGCTAGAACACACTGGACACTCAACTGAATTTTGGTAACAAGGTAGTTAAATGGTTATGTAGGAGAGTAGGGAAGCACACCATTCACTTGCCATAATCAAGAACACTTTGTGTAAGCATCAGGGACTTCGTGGAATGGCTGAGGTGGATGGATGTATGATATTTAGGGAAAAAGCCCAGGCACTGAGGCCAAGAAGGCCATTCAGCGCCGTAATGAAGAGAAAATAAATTTTGTTGAGGTTATGAATTCATGAAGGAAATGATTAATAAATAAAATGAAGTGATGTCACCAATAAATAAAAGTATGAAGTTTAATGAATGATGTGATATATACATAAAAAATTTAATGTCATTAAAATTCTATGTGATGTAATAAATATGTTAAGAAATAAATTAAATATCATTAAAAATTTTAACACATTTTAAAAAAGAGATAGCAGAAATATCTGCTTCATCTCCGAAAATATTAGAGGGATTTACCCTGGAAGTATCTTTCTCTTTGGTTGAATTATCTGGGGCAGACCACCAGAATGTGCTCCACTGTTAGTGTCTCGTCACAGTAAGCACACACTGGAGGGTTGCTTCCTTCTAAAATAAACTGATGGTTAAACGAGTGTGCCCAATCCTTAATCTGGTTAAAATAACCTCTGTTTGTCTGTAAAGTTGGAATGACAAACACCACGGTAGTATATTATCCCTAATATTTCTATATTTCTTATTACTGGCAAGAAGAGAAGTCCACCTTTCTTGCCATTTACTTAAAACATAAGATCTAATGGGACCTTTTAGGTCCGTAGAGGCACTTTTCTGAAAGAGGTTTCCGATAAAATACTAGCAGTTTTCACTTCCCTGTCTACCATCTCGTTTCCATGAATCCCCATGTGAGAAGGGACCCAACAGAAAGAGACTGATTTACGCCGACAATAGATACAAAAAAAGTCACTCCTGAACTTTTTGAATTAATGGATGAAAGCTATGATATTTTTTAACAGCTTCTAAGGTGCTTCTAGAGTCTGAGTATATGACAAAATTGGTCACTACTTTGAAAAACTAAATCTAGGGCAGAGACTATGGCTGTTAATTCGGCCGTAAATATTGATGCAGGGTCAGGTAATTTAGCTGTGTATACTGTATCGCCAAGGATAACAGCTTGACCAACACCACTACCTGACTTTGATCCATGTATATAGATCTCGGTAAAATTAGCATGGGTAACGTCGTGCTATAAGAATTTTCCCCTAATCTCTTCTTCAATGCAGTCCTTTTTGTTAAACAGTTTCTTACTTACTAATGCTTCTGGAATAAGCCATGGAGGATTTACAGGACTTTCTACTTCCAGGACTTTCTGGGATTCAAGATGATTATTCCTAACATCCTCATTCAGTCAAATTTGGAATGGTTTAGAAGCTCTTGTACCAGAAAAACTTCGAGAGTCTGCTTCCTTTAGTATTTGAAAGGAGGGATTTTTGGGAGCACTTTTCATTCTAGTCACGTATCGCAACCCTAGCTCTTGACTTCTTAGATCAAGGGGAAAATGATCTGTGCTGACATACATGCTTTCAACAGGCACAGTTCTAAAAGCCCCTGAGCATATTCTCACTCCCATGTTGTACACAACACCCAGTTCCTTTAGCTTTATGAGGGTGGGGTTGATCCTCAGCAGTCGCCACAGGCCTGCATCGTCCTTCTGCACTTCTGCTATCTTGGGATAAGCTATCAAGAGCTGGAAGTTGTCGACACAGTTTCTCGATAATGCGTCTGCCACTTTGTTCGCTGGACCCTTCAGGTACTTGATTGTACAGGAGTGCTCAGCCACTGCTGACAGGTGCTGTTGCTGTCGCGCTGACCATGCATCCGCTGACTTTGTGAAGGAGTGTACCAGCGGTTGATGGTCTATCTGCACCACGAACTGTCGTCCCTCAAGCATGTGGAGGCAGATTAGTGTTGTTGCAGAGGTCATTGGTTCTTTTCCTAGAATAAATGCTATGTTTTGATTTTCAGCCAGAGTTAGTTTCTTTTTATTTCCTTTGAGACATTCATATATGGGGCTCATTATTTTGGCAATGTTAAGTATAAAGTGATGGTAATAATTTATTAAGCCTGAAAATTCTTGTACTGATTTCACTAGTCCTTTCACTTTTTCTGGTAGAGGTTTAACACTTAACGGATGGGATAAACTTTAAGGTCGGCCAATTTAAGAATAAACACATCAATGGAGGAAGATATGCACATGGTGTAAGAAAAAAAATTCTTAAATTTTTTCCCCAACTTCCACATGAAGTTGAAGTGACTATTTACAACCGTGTGGGGCTTCTTTTACAAGACACTCGTAAAAATATGCTAATTTCAGTTATACATGTTTTTTCCAATAATTTATTTTATTTTGTAAAATTATTATTACAGCTCACACAATATCATAACGGATAAGAACTAAAATCAATAACAAATTCTGAGTATATTTGGTGTAAAATATTTACGAGATTTACTGAGATGGGGAGATGCAGTAACTTTATGTGAGGTATACATGTTTTTTTTTCTAATATTTCTTTGTAAAATTACAATTATAGCTTACATATTACCATAAAAGATAAGAACTAAAACCTACGGCAATCCCTAGGTATATTTATGAGCAAATAAATGAAAAGATGTCATGGGAGAGAGAGGGGCAATACTGTAGATTCCCTCATCAAGTCTCTAGGAAAACTGATCGCCCTCTGTCCTGTGCTGAGCTACTACAGCTGCTAGAAGTCATTTATGGACCACTGAAGTGCTATGTACGGTACTGTACATCTTTCCAGCTAAATTCATCCAAATCGTATGGCGCATAATTTTAATGTTCATATGAGTTACTCAAAACCTGTAATATATCATCATGTGATGATGCCCATCAATTAAGGGTTAATGCCTTCTGGGTTCACCTGGTGTCCCAGAAACTCTACCATTTTCTTTGCCCATTCACACTTGTCTTCCTGCACTAAGAGTCTGTTTTAGTATTTGTAGCACTTTCCTAATGTCTTTGAGATGTTGTTTCAAGTTTGGGCTGAAGATTAGTATGTCATCAATGTAAACCACGCAGAATGCAAGGTCCTTAGGAGATGCCACAGTTAGCAAATATGTGGAGGAGGGTGTGGTCTGTCCCCCAGTACTGCGAAAAGGGTTGTTCACCACTGCAGTGATGGACAACATCGACCACAACCCATCTGCAACTACTGCCACTACCTCCTTCCATGGAACTAGCATCTCCATATTTCAGCACCCCACCAAGGAGAACACTGGACAGGAAAGACAGCAACTAAAGTTTGCACCTGAGAAAGTGAGGTCGGTGCCTGAATTGCCGGACACATTCACAAACATCTCACCAGCTTCCTTTCAAACAAAGAACCCTGTGCCACCAAACACTGCAATACCAAAGCCACCCACAGATATCTTGGGGCCACAGCTTGCACTGGAGTATCAGTAGCTAGACAAGGTCATAGTCACCCAGGAAATAGATGATGCAGTGAATCTGACGTGGTCAGCTCATCACGCTTCAATGAAGAGAAGCCCAGAATTTGAAGTAACCATAACTTCATTGCTTCCTCTCCTGCGTGATCAGGCTCATTCTGTTGCTACGATCAAACACGTGATGCAGAAAGTGCAGGATGTCACTGATTTTCTGAACCCTGGCCAGATACCCATAATCACAGCTGATCAGCCAATCTATGCCGTAGCAAAGCAGGTGCAGTGGCAGTGGCCTGATCAGTATGGCGAAGACAAGTATCTGGTAATGTTTGGTGGTCTGCACATTGAGATGGCAGCAATGACATCTCTTGGTACTCTTCTTCATGGCAGTGGTTGGACAGGAGCTCTGGTGGAGGCAGGAGTTGCTTCATCTGGAACTGCAGAATCCTTCCTGTCAGCTGCAAGTGTAACCAGGACACGGCAGATGCACCAGGTTACAGCCTCTAGTTTGTACAAACTCCTGAGGACAGCATACACTGACTACTGTGCTGATAAAGCAAACAACAATGAGCAGGCATTAGAGTTTGAGGAGTGGTGTGACCTTCGAAGACAGCAGAGTCCACAGTTCCACTTCTGGCACATGGTGTTGTCTATGGAACTTGTGATATTCCTACTGATCAGGTCCTTCCGTGAGGCCAATTTTGTCCTCTACTGCCAGGCATTGCATGAGCTGATACCCTACTTCTTTTCCAACAATAATACAAACTATGCTCGTTGGCTGCCTATTCACCTCAGGGACATGCTTACCCTAGAGAGTTCACACCCAGAGTTGCACAAGGAGTTCAAGGCTGGCAACTTTGTTGTGCACAAGACCAGTCGCCAGTTCTCAGCAATGGCTCTTGACCAAGCTCATGAGCAGACCAATGCCTTTATAAAGGCTGATGGCGGAGCCATTGGGCTGACTGAAGATCCGTCAGCACTCAGAAGATGGATGGTGGCTGGCCCAGAGATCATCCGCTTGGTGTCTGCATACGAAACAGAGGTTCAAAGTAAGGAGTCTAATGAGCAGACAACACACCATGAACAAACACCTCATGCGCAGAAGACATTCTTGGAGAGAGTCGGCAAGCTGTCATTGGCTTTGCAACACTTGGGAAGTCCTTTTCAGGAAGAGAGCCAGGATCTGTATTCCATTGACAACAAAGACATTGCCCACCCCAGCTCAGCAGAACTTCTACAGACACACCTTGACAGAGGCCGCACTAAATTTCAGAAGTTTTCAGACTCTTTGGCAAACAATGCAGTCTCCTTCTATGAGCCGATAAAGAAGAACAGAACTGATTTCTTCAGGCAAGAAGCTGCTCCTGTAGAACAGTCAAAGCAGAAACTTCTGAAGGAGGATTGCCAGCTTTTCTCAAAGCTATTTATATCCTGTCAGAGCCGTAAATGTGATCTGCAGGAATTCTTCCAGCACGAGAATCAAACATTCCCAGCTTCCCTTAGTGAGGGTGGTAGGCTGTACACATGTCAGAAGTCTCAGCTGACCTCGGTCCTGGAGAGTCATGTTACACTAGAAGACAAAGAACCAAAGACTGATGTCCTCATTGTAGATGGATCAGCTTTGGTCCATGCCTTGCCACCAAAGAAAGGAAAGAACTTTGAGGGCTATGCACTTTGCGACTTCTTGCCTGTGATACAATCCTATAGCAGCAAGTACACATCATCACATCTTGTATTTGATGTATACAATACATCCAGCCTCAAAGCTGAGACCAGGCTCCAACGTGGTCAAGGAGGAAGGCGCAAGGTGACAGACAAGAACACAATTCCATCCAACTGGCGCAATTTCCTAAGACACGATGCCAACAAGACAGAGTTGTTCCAGTTCCTGGCAGACAAAGTTGCCCAGATGTCTGCCACAAATGTTGTCATTGCCACGAAAGGGTCTGCTGTCCTCAGCACTCATGAGGCTAGTCTTCAGGGACTGGAAAAGTGCTCTCATGAGGAAGCTGACACCCGCATCTTTCTCCATGCCAAATATGCCACAGAACATGGAGCCAAGACCATCACGGTTAAAGCAAATGACACAGATGTTCTTGTCGTTGCAGTCAGTGCTTTCTCCACTCTCCACAATCTAGGGCTAGAGAAGCTATGGGTGGCATTTGGCCAAGGCCAGAGCCTGCGCTGGATTGCTGTGCATGACCTGTGCAACTCTCTGGGCCAGGAGAAGGTGAATGGCATGCTCTTCTTCCATGCGTTCACAGGCTGTGATACAGTGTCAGCCTTCCGGAGCAAGGGCAAGAAGACCGCCTGGCAGACATGGAACATCTTTCCAGAGGCCTCCACTGTGTTCTCCAAACTGAGTCACTACCCTCTCAGAGTGGAAGAGAGTGACCTGAAGGTCCTGGAGAGGTTTGTCATACTTATGTATGAAAGATCCAGCACTGCTGGCACTGTGGATGAGGCTAGACTTGATATGTTTGCCAGAAAACAAAGGGCATATGAGGCCATTCCACCAACCAGGGAGCTCTCCTCCAACACACCAAGCGTGATGCGTACCAGGCTGGTTGTGTGTGGGGGCAGGCCACCAGTGTCAGCCACAGCCAGAGAACCCTGCTGAGTGGGGATGGCAAAAGTCTGGTGAAGCATGGCAAGTCCTCTGGACAACCAACTCGCCCTTAGCCAAGAGTTGCCAACAGCTTACCAAATGTGGATGCAAAGCAGGCTGTCGGGAAAGGTGCAAGTGCTACAAGCTGGGTCTTCCTGCACAGCTCTGTGCACTTGCAAATGTGAAGTCTAGATAAATATTGCCCTCTCTTCAGTAGATAATCTAGCTTGAGCATCCAACGTGTCATGCTATGCCTACCTTCTTATCCTCGAATTTTTCAAAGGTGTAGGTTGAGAGACCTATACATAGATTGGTTGCGTTTAGTCCGTATTTCTCTTTTCTTTTTTATGGTTACAGTCTTAGACACAATGTTGTATGTGACCATACCATTACTATTTCAGTTGAAAATAGCATATTAGTTAAACTGTCTGATCACATGAATATACCATTAAATAAAAACAGTTGGTCTCTATGTCTGCTAGCGCTGTGGATAGAAAAAAAAAACTTTTATGGCAACCATTTTGTACGCCATCTTGGTTACAATTCATTTAGTAAGGGTTTTCAATAAAATGTGTGGTATGGAACATTTTTATAACCTAAAAGTCGAGGTTTAAAAAAAAAAAACTGGCATATTCCATCCAATAGATGCTCCCAAACCAGTGAATCTCAACATAGATGGCGGCCATTTTGAAAAATAGCCGCCATCTTGGATTTTCAGGTGGCCAGCGCCCTTTTCTAAGAGAGCGTAGTCTTAGGAATGTGTGTGCCAAATTTCATGCTTGTTTCACTATCTGAACGATTTTTACAGCAATCTGCTGCACTATGAGTTATGGAGGCTGAACCGGCTGTAACTGAATGTGTAGATGCCAAGGGGGTAATGATTGCAGCCTTATCAATATCTTCTCTTGCCACCGGGACTTGGAAATACCCTTTTAGCAGATCAATTTTCGTAAAGATTTTTCCCGCGTTCATTTGGTTTGTTATGTCTGCCATGTTTGGTAGTGTGTATCTGTTTGGTTTTGTTGTTTAGCTGTTGGTAGTCTCCGCAGGGGTGCCATCAGATTTCATTACCATGTGTAGGGGTGATGCCCATGGGGTGGAGGCTTTCTGGCATATTTCCATTTTCCCTATTTCTTTGGATACCTTCTCGTAGATGAGCTTTTCTGGGGACAGCTGCCTGAATCATGAGTGGATCAGGGGACCTTTATGGTTCAGTAAATATGGACAGTTTTTGCTTACACCCTCGGTGTCCCTAGATCCCAACAGCCCACAAAATGAACTATGGTATTTGCCATGTGTTGTAATGGATTCTTGAATGCTTTAGGAAGAACTTTAGCTATTAATTTTTTTTTTTTTTTACCCCCAAAGTACCCAGTCCCTACCTTTAACTTTTAACTGTCTTATTACCCAGTTTCAATGACTGTACAAGCTCATGCTAAAGAATACTTATGTAAAGCCAATGGTTTTTATTCCCATACGGACAAAAGTAAGTCAACAATGAGCATACTGAAGATTTACAAATCAAATAAGACTGAAATTAGATACAAAACATAAGTACAATATGTACTGTATGGATATGAATCAGGGTATGAACATTTAACTACTGTATATCCAAAAGATTTTCTCAACTTGAAAATAAAGCTTGAAGAAGAATTTTATGAGTTAAAATGGCAGGGTAGATTGAGAAATGACACTGGCAGGATAGACTGAGAAATGAGGGTCGTCTAAGGGAAATTTCAAAAAGTCCCGTACGTAGATGAGATAATGATGAAATGGAGATAGAGATGGCTTAGACATGTCCCTTGCACAAACCCTGGGAGAACAGGACACAACATTGTTAGCTGGGCTTCTGTGGCTGCCAAAGGTTCCAAAGCTGGACCTAATACTTGGATAAGAGCTATGAGAAGGATGGCTGAAGATGAGTAGAGAAGTGTGGAAGGCAAGACTCAGGAAAGACATGAGTGGCAGAATCACACAGAGGCATCACACAACACTGGCAGTGATAATGACTATAACTCAGTTCCTAAACATTATGTTACAGTATACACATCAATCTGGGGAACCTTTTACTGTAAATTGTTTGGGCACTTAACTACATCTATATGTGTAACCAAGAATAGCAGAACTTTTTATGAATTTAGCAACTTATACAAAACACACAAGAATGCACACACAATGGCATACAAAACACACAAGAATGTGCACACACAATGGCATATGACAAAGGTAAGTACTGAACAAAAAATTTCAATCTAGTAATTAGTAATTACCAAGTACCCAAAAATAGTGATTTTTATTTTTACTGAATCAAGCATTACTATTCATGGTGTCCACATAGCTTTGGAATTCCTGAGACAAACTCACACATAAACAATGCTAAAAATGCAAAATACATAAACAAATTACATTTATTACTGTGTTCCATCCTCTTACCAAAGATGCTGCTGCTGGAATAATCATTAGATAAAATTTCTATATCAGATGAGACAATTCTGCAGAAATTGGACATGTTCTCATCTTCTGTTTAAGAGAAGTAGAAATGCAAGTATCAGAATGTCACACAAGCTACTAAACTTTGAACACGTTTACAGTACCTTTTCTGTTAGCTGACAATGCACATTTTGGCAAAGCTCTTGAGCTCCTGCTCCATACAAGTTGCTACCAGAGGCATCTGTTTTTTTCCCAGGTGTAATACTTGTTCTCATCTCTCCTTGCACTGCAGTATCAGCCCATTCCTGACAAGAAGAAATGAAACATCTTTCCCTAATTTCTTCACTGCTTTCAATTCGTTCTAGATCACACATTTGGTCTTCTCTCTTTGTTTGGGCACTATCAGTTCCACAAATCAAGCTCTTCCTTTCCCTACTCAATTTTCTTTCTGTCAATTCTTTTCCCAACTCACTTCCTTTTGGCTCTCCTGGTCCTCTAGGTCCTCCTTTATCTTCTGATAACATTTTCTGATTTTTGGAAGAAAGGTTTACATTTTTGGGTCTTACTCTTTCCCTTTTCGCTTCAGTTAATTTCTTTTGATTTGTGAAGGAAAGGTCACAACTACTTTTCTCTCCTATCTCTGCTAATATTTCCTTTTGATTTTCAGAGAGAACATTTTTCTTGGGTCTTCCGCGACCCATTTTTTTCTCTTTTAATATAATCTTCTGGTTTTTGGAGAGACGGCCACACTTTCTTGACCTTCCAAAACTCCTCTTCTCTTCTATCTCTGCTAATTTTTTCTTTTGATTTTCAGAAAGTACATTTTTCCTGGGTCGTCCTCGACCCACTTTTTTCTCGTTTAACAGAATCTTCTGATTTTCAGAAAGAACATTCTTCCTGGGTCTTCCTCGACCCACTTTTTTCTCTTTTAACAGAATCTTCTTATTTCCAGAAAGAACATTTTTCCTGGGTCTTCCTCGACCCATTTTTTTCTCTTTTAACAGAATCTTCTTATTTTCAGAAAGAACATTTTTCCTGGGTCTTCCTCGACCCACTTTTTTCTCTTTTAACAGAATCTTCTGATTTTCAGAAAGAACATTTTTCCTAGGTCTTTCTTGACCCATTGTTTTCTCTAAACGAATCTTCTGGGTTTTGGAGAGAAGGCCACACTTCCTTGACTTTCCACAGCTCTTCTCTTCTATCTCTGCTAATATTTTCTCTTGATTTTCATGAACATTTTTCCTGGGTCTTCCTCGACCCAATTTTTTCTCTTTCAACAGAATCTTCTTATTTTCAGAAAGAACATTTTTCCTAGGTCTTCCTTGACCCATTTTTTTCTCTTTTAACAGAATCTTCTGGGTTTTGGAGAGGAGGCCAAACTTCCTTGACTTTCCACAGCTCTTCTCTTCTATCTCTGCTAATATTTTCTCTTGATTTTCAGAAATAACATTTTTCCTGGGTCTTCCTCGACCCACTTTTTTCTCTTTTAACAGAATCTTCTTATTTCCAGAAAAAACATTCTTCCTGGGTTTTCCTTGACCTATTTTTTTCTCTTTTAGCAGAATCTTCTGATTTTCAGAAAGAACATTTTTCCTAGGTCTTCCTCGACCCACTTTTTTCTCTTTTAACAGAATCTTTTGGGTTTTGGAGAGAAGGCCACACTTCCTTGACCTTCCACAACTCTTCTTCTCTTCTATCTCTGCTAATGTTTTCTTCTGATTTTCAGAAAGAACATTTTTCCTGGGTCGTCCTCGACCCACTTTCTTCTCTTGTAACAGAATCTTCTGATTTTCAGAAAGAACATTTTTCCTAGGTCTTCCTTGACCCATTTTTTTCTCTTTTAACAGAATCTTCTGGGTTTTGGAGAGAAGGCCACACTTCCTTGACCTTCCACAACTCTTCTTCTTGTCTATCTCTGCTAATATTTTCTTCTGATTTTCAGAAAGAACATTTTTCCTGGGTTGTCCTCGACCCACTTTTTTCTCTTTTAACAGAATCTTCTGATTTTCAGAAAGAACATTTTTCCTGGGTCGTCCTCGACCCACTTTTTTCTCTTTCAACAGTCTCTTCTGATTTTCAAAAAGATTCTTCCTGGGTCTTCCTCGACCCATTTTTTTCTCTTTTAATATAATCTTTTGGCTTTTGGAGAGAACGCCATACTTCCTTGGCCTTCCACGACTCCTTTTCTTTTCTATCTCAGCTAATATTTTCTTTTGATTTTCTGAAAGGAGGATATTTTCCCTAGTTCTTCCTTGACCCATTCTTTTCTCTTCTAATAGCTTCATCTGATTTTTGGGGAGAAGACCATAATTCCTTAGCTTTCTACAACTCGTTCTCTCTTCTACTTCTGCTAATATTTCGCTTTGATTTTCAGAAAAGACATTCTTACAAATTCTTTCTACACCCATTTTTTTCTCTTCTAATTGTTTCTTCTGGTTTTTGCATCGAAAGTCATACTTATCTATCTCTGATAATATTTTCTTTTGATTTTCAGTATGGATTGGCCCTTCATGACTCTGTTTTTCTTTTCTTTCTGCTACAATTTTCTTTTGATTGTTGAAAAGGACATTCTTCACTGATCTTCCTTGATTTCTTTTCTCTTCTAATACTTTCTTTGGAGTTTCAATATCTTCCTGCATGGTATCTTGGCATTCCGAATTACTGTTCAAGTCTGAGGAAACCCTTACAATTTTTCTTTTCTTGTTTCTGTGAGGTTCATCATCAGACCCACAAGCTCTCTGACAAGGAAATAAATACAAGGAAATAAATACAAGCTATAGAGAAAAATATAATACATTTCAAAAACATTATATTTTCAATAGAAACTTATTGCTTTTACAGAGGATTGTGTGCCTGTGCCAAACCCCACACACACTTCAAGATGCACCAAAGTACCTTAGTTCTGGCACAAGTCCCAATGGTTCTGCATGCAAAGTAAATAGGGCCACTAAGTGTGCTGTTAGTTAAGAAACCTATGACTTTTACTTTGCCTAAATGGTTACTTCATTATGTAAGTCAGAGCATCTGTTCTCCAAGCCAAAACCCACCAACTTGAACATGTCATATTCCAAATTCAAAGACTGTGTGATATCCAAAGGCCCTTAGGACTAACATGAGGCCATGACATGATCAGGGTCCTTGCTGGTAAAACAGTCCTCTGTAATGTGGCCCTGTATTACAAAAACATGAATGTGTACACTGGCTAATGAGACCTAAGATGAGAAAGTTTAGAGATTGGCTGAGGGGACGTCTCCCCCCAGATGAAAAATTTCTTGCCATTTACTGCAGGACCAATAAACATATTTATGGTTAACACTGCATAGATAAAATCTTGTGAAGGTAAATGGTCAACAACAACAACAACAACGAGAGAGAGAGAGAGAGAGAGAGAGAGAGAGAGAGAGAGAGAGAGAGAGAGAGAGAGAGAGTCTGTCTTACTATATCTAAGAAAGCAGAGAACCTTTGTCTACAAGGTTCCAGGTGCTGGAATAGGTGCTGAAAATTCCTCTAGAGCGGCACCCTGAGCAATACACAAACTGCTGGTTCTGACACAAGGCCACGGTTGTTTTCCATTTAATTAAGGATAGAACCAATGATAACTTTAAATATCCCCTTATTGAGAGAAGACATTCAAGCATTTCCCAGCAGTTAGGTGTCAGATGCAGAAGTTAGTGGAAGTGCATGGAATTCTGTAGTTTAAGTCGATTTCCCCTTAATGGAAAAATAAGAGACATCTACCAAGAAGCTAGAAAGTCTGAAAATCATTTGCTCTGAGGCTACAAGGGCTCTACAGGAGTTATTGAGGAATTCTTGAAATTGAAATTTGCTCAATAATTCCTTCGAGCAGACAGAGGGAGAATGCCTTTGAGTCTTAATCAGGCCAAACTTAAAGAAACACATCCACTGCTCAAGCCTGAGGGCCCTCAAAGGAGTAGTAATCAACTGGTTGTTCCTTGTAATCTGCATGCTAATAAGTCCACATTTGAGCGCTCCTCTAATCCCACAGCAACTGACGAACTTGCGGATGTAATGGGCACTGTGTGTAGTTTTGTTCTTTATGAATCCTCAATCACCAAAAACATTGTCCTTCTGCATTATGAATTATCATCAAACCAATATCATGTTGTTCATTTCACTCAAAGAAGCCATCTTCCAACTATGACTTCGTTTCTGACCAGGGATAAACCTGCTAGGATTCTTCAATGGTCTTTCCACCGCCCTGAAGTCTTGTAAGCTTTACCAGGTGTAGTGTTGACCATTCTACGGTGCGTGGAAGTGGAAAGACACCTGCCAAAATTCTTTGTTTTGTGTTACACGACAGGTGGAAAAAAAAAACCTGGACATAGGTTTAAGAATAAAAATAGTCAACTCTTGGGTACAGCGTCCATCCTACAGAACCTGGAGACAATGATGGTCCTGGACCACTTACAGGTTTAACAAATGTTAGCTGTAAGTTGTAGTCTCTTATGCTGAGACTTATAGGTTATAGAGCCTGATCATTCCGACTAATTCCCCAGTGAGGCCTTGTTTCATAATAAAGAAAGCCCTTACTGCTTAGGAAGCTTTCTTCAGGGCTAAAATTCTTCAAATAGCAAGTGTAAATTTCAAGTACCATCACCACATCATGGAGTTACGAAAGCAGACTGAAAATCATAATGCACAGAGACTAAGCAAGTTGAAGTAACAGATCCTTGGCCTTTGGAATACTGTTGACAGAGTTGGCCAACTTGAACCAGTTTACTCAAGAGAAAAGAGTTCTTGTTCCTAAAAGTTGACACCATCCACCTATGGGCAACAAATTCCCCATGAACACTTACTGTATACCTGTGCTGTATACGAGCCAAAACATAGTGCCCTGAACAGCAATACCCCCTCTGTAAATAGACCTTGAAGGAACTTGCATGACTGGTGTGAGAAAAATGTCTCCTGCACACCAAAACATGATTGTTCTTTTGGAAAATCACTAAAACCATGCTGGAAAAACCAAAAAGCATGGGGACAGACAAAGTAATTCGGTCTCAATGTGTCTACCACTGATGCCAATCTCCAGTTGCTTATGGAGCTAGGAAAACGTCAGAGGTAAAATCCCAATGAATTACCACCTGGTCCATTTCATTCTCTCTAATATACAACCTCCTACTAAATGAGAGACACCTGCTGGAAAAGGCAAAGGAACAGCTATAGGCAACTAAACCAGTGGAGGGTACCTTAAAAGGAATCATAACTCTCCTTTAGTGTCATCATGTAAGGTTCTGCTCCCACATCTCTAAAACACATGCCAGAAGGCCTGCAATTGGCCATCTACCAGAACCTGGGGGATGAACTTATCCCAAAGAGGTATAAAAGATTTGTATCAATATATCCTCCCTTATTGCCTAAACCTGTGCAGCATAAGGCTTTACTACAGATAGGGGCATAAGTGCTCTCACTTCTTCCAAACCAAGTTAGTATAAGTACGAGAACATTAGTCTGCAGCATCAGAAACGAGTTTGACTGCACAAGTTAAAAGCTAACACTCTTCCTCGCTCCTTACGCTGGTGCCTCAACCTCTCTAAGCTGATGCAGAGGAGAGACAATCCTTCTTCCTTCTTTCTTTGTCTTCAGCCTTTACCCATCTCTATGGGGTCACTGTTGTGTAAGCCTTCTCCATCTTCTATCTTGCATATCCCATTCTCTTAAACCTTTTTCCCGCATCTCATTTGCTACGTTATCTTTCCATCTGAACCTTGGCCTTCCCTCCTCCCCCATGTCCATGACCCTTCTACACGCATGATCTTCCTCTCTACCCATGACATGACCAAACCACTGCAACCTTCTTTGATACTTCTACCACTTTGTCTGTCCCTCTAATATAATCGTTTCTGATCCTATCCTTTCTCGTGACTCCATATATCCATCTCAACATCCTCATCTCTGCCAGTTCCAACTTCCTTTCTTGAACCTTCTTTATTGACGTCTCAACCCCATACACCATTGCTGGTCTAACTACACTTTTTAAACCTTCCTTTTACTCTTGCATTAATCCTCTTGTCGCACAATATTCCTGATCTCCTCCAATTCACTCAAGCACACTGTATCCTGTGGTTTATTTCTGAGTCCATGTCACCATCATCCATCACACAGGACCCAAGGTACTTGAAAGTGGTAACCCTCTTGATGTCGTGTAAACCTAATTTAGCTGCACCCTGCTTTCCTTCCCTTCCCATCCAGATATTCTGTCTTAGCTCTGCTTATCCTTAAACCTTGATCTTCAAGTGCTTGTCTCCACAACTCTAGTTTTATCTCCACCCCTTCTCTAGTCAGGTCCACCAAAACAACATCAGTAAACATCACACACCACGGGACTTCTTCTCTAACATCTGACGTAATAACATCCATCACAAGATCAAAGATGTAGGGACTGAGAGTTGAACCTTGATGTAAACCAACTTTTACACTAAACTTCTCTGTTGTTCCAACAGTGCTCCTTACCTGAGTGGTAACCTCTGCATACATATCCTGGACTACTTCAACATACTTTTCTGAAACACCCTTCTCTCTCATACGTCCCAACACTTCTTGCCTAGGTACCCAATCATATGCCTTCTCCAGATCAATAAATAATAGATGTAGCCCTCTCTGTCTTTCTGCATGTTTTTCCACTGCTTGCCATAGTGGAAAAAATTGCATCTACTGTACCCTTTCCCGGCATAAACCCCAATTGTTTTTCACTTATTGCTGTTTCATTCCTTATTCTTCTCTCTATAATTCATTCACATATCTTCATAGAATAAGATATCAATTTTATCCCTCTATAATTTGTGCAGTCCTGTATATCCCCCATTCCCTTACATATTGGAACCATAATACTATTTCTCCAGCTGTCCGGCATTTTTTCTTGGCGGTAGACCTTTGAAGAGTTCCCAGAGTATACCAACCCCTTCTCCTCCCAAGCATTTCCACACCTCAACTGGTATACCATCGAGTCCAACAGCCTTTCCATTTTTCATTTTGTCAAGTGCCCTCTTCACTACTTCTCTGGTGATATCTGGAACTGCTCTTACTCGTGGGTTTCCCTCTTCTCTTATTCTTCTGGGGTTCGCTTCGTTTAATAGCTTCTCAAAATGTTCCTTCCATCTTGCTCTTATACATTCTTCCCTTGATAAAACTCTTCCATTTCAGTCCTTGATCTGCTTGATGTGCATCAGATCTTTAGTTGCTTTATCTCTTCTTTTTGCTATATTGTAGATCATCATCTGACCCTCTGATGTTTCTACTTTCTCATACATCTCATTTATTCCTTCTGCATTAGCCCTTGCCACAGCCCTTTTTGCTTCCTTATTTGCAATTTTCCAAGCCTTTTCATTTTCCACAGATTCATCCCTTTCATATATTATCCTTGCTTCTTGTTTCCTTTTTACCTTATCTTGAGTATCTTGGTTCCACCACCAGCTCTCCATATCATTAGGGGGTCCTCTACCTGATGTTTTCCCTAATAGCTCCTCTGCTGTTCTCAGTATCATTGTGCTATTTTTTACCCACCAGATGTTCACATCAACTGCTAATCTAATGATGTGCAGGACCTTTTCTTTAAAACTCTGTCTCATCTCTTGGTCTTTTAGCCTCCACCACTTTATCTTGGGTTGCACCACAGTGTTCCCGTGCAACCCGCCATATCAACAAATCCGACGCAGCTAACCTATGTTGTGGCTAACAGTTTCTCCCTTTATGATCCTACAGTTCTTTACTTCCACCAGATGGTTTCTTCTACACAACAGAAAATCTATTTGCATCTGTATCCCTTCACTACTGTATGTTGCATAATTTTTGCTTGTTAAAATGGTGTTTATTGCCAAATCAAAAGATACTGCAAAGTCTACTATAAGTTCTCATTCATTCATTTCTCCCATTCCATGTCCTCCATGAATCCTATTGATATTTTCCCGACTGCGTCCGATGTGTCCATTCAGATCACCTCCAATCACCAGTCGTTCTTCCATTTCTACTGATGTAATCATCTCATCTATCTTCCTCCAGAATCTATTTTTAACTTCCTCATCACAGCCAACTTGTGGTGCATAAGCACTGACTACATTTAGAATGTGTTCCCCACAGTACAGTTTCACTTTCATTATTCTACAGCTTTTTCTTTCAACCTGAACTCCATATCTTCCCCTTTCATCAGTTCCACTAAACAGAATCTTAAATCCACTACCACTCTCTCTTGCCTCGTTCCCCTTCCACCTTGTCTCTTGCACACACAAGATACCAATTTTCCTTCTCTCCACATCATCTTCCACCTCTCTACTTCGTCCAATCATGGTGCCAACATTCAAGAGTTCCAAATCTAAGCTCTTGGACTTTCTTCTTTAACCACGCCTGTCCCTGACGTGGTAGCCCTTGCCCATTTATCAGGTGGGTCAGGCAAAGCCCACCCACATCGCATGAACAGGGTACGTCCTGGCCTTCTCTTGGCTGTTCCTGGCTACTATCCATGGTTTTGGCAGAGGTTTCATGGCTGGATGCCCTTCCTGCCACCAACCCTCACCATTTACCCGGGCTTGGGACCGGCATAAAGTTGTGCTGGCTTGCACCCCCTATGGCAATAATACTGAGCAAAAGTTCAACAAAGGATAAAAACTTCAACAATCTAAATTGCGACTGTCTCAGCATGTCCAAAGCAATTGTCAGTCTCGCTTTGATCTCTTCACAGAAAAGTGATAAAAACAGAATCTTCTACCAAAAATGGTTTAAGCACCAATTAAGCAACTGTATCACAAGAGGTGGTGCTCCACAACTTCATATAAAAACCAAAAGGCAAGCATAGCAGACTTAAAGGGAGCTTTGTGTGCCTGAGTACAAGAAAACTTACAAAACGCACTCTAAATGAAGGAGAAAGCTTGGATTCTCTTTCTCCAAGGACTTAAAGGGCACCGAAATACTCACTGACAATCAATACTTATTCTCTATGTGGTCCCTTTCCTCAACTAAATGAGGATACATTAAAGTGCAACGCTCCAGCAAATGTCGATCAAAAAATGGATCCTCTGATTCAAACTATTCTAACACCAGAGGATGACAGGAGGCGATAGCAGCTGAATACCTGCATCATATCCAAGACTCAATGAAAGGGAGACGGAAATGCACTCGGCAGTGACTCAGCTGAGTCCACTAGCGTCAGCTGAGCAAAAAGCTGGAAATGTTGGGAGGCAGGGAGGAAGAGGAGTTACTACGACTCTTTTGCACCGTCCAAAAGCGAGTCAGCTGACGACAGGAGGAGACAGCAGCAGAGTACTCATAACGCATTTGTGACTCAATAAAAGGGTACAGGGAAAAGCAGATTGAAGAGACTCAGATGAGTCCACACAAGTCAGCCGAGCAAAAAAAAAAAAAAAAAAAAAAAAGGGGAGGATGTTGAGAGGAGGGGGGGAATAGGGTTACAAAAACTCTCCCATCTCGTCCAAAAGTGAGTCAACAGACTTCAGAGCATTCCCACACGACTCCTTAGAGAAGTATGTAGCTAGAATAATATCTAGCTTGGAAACAACAGTAGGTACTGTAACCATAGCAGATTTGGAAAGAGAACCAGTAATTGAGGCAGAAGTAAGAGATTCGTTGATAGCCAAAGATAAAGCATGTACAGGCAGTCCCCAGTTAAAAGCAGGGTTCCGTTTCTGAGGGTGTGATAACCGAAAATCGCCATTTTCGGTTATCGGCGCTTCTGTTTGGTATGTATCGGCGCCAATACCCAATTATCGGTGCTGATAAGCGGAAATCAGCAATTTTCGTTGCTAGACAAGCGTCGTAAAACTGGATCGCTGTTAACAAAGCACGCCGTTAACCGGGGACTGCCTGTAAAGAACGAACAAGTGCATTTCGAAGGAGAAAGAGGAATAGGCCAGCAGACAAGGATTCAGAATGAGCATAAGATAAGAGATTGGTTAAACAATTGACTGAATCGACATATCAAAAGCAAGTAAAATTCTCTACAGACACATTATTAATAATAAAACTGTCTTTATCTATATAATTAGTCCTACTAGTGCTAACAACCTCATACAAGGTGCTGATGATGGCAAAGGTCGCATGCGTAGTGAAAATTAATGTTTACCAAAACAATCTTTCGGCTAACGCATGAGACTCGTAGTGTAAAAAACAGAGATGCAGGTGACGGAGGGCACAAAACCACATGACCCCGAGAACCAGCTCGGTTCCCTGGCAGCAGGCTCTTCCAACTGTTGCATGGCAGTCCTGTGCTTGGGCTACAGACGGGCAAGGGCACCAACACCTTACCTCTCATTAGGGAACGTAAAAATGATCGCACACTAAGAGGGGGGGGGGGCCAGACTGGTTTCCTAACCAATTCAGACAAACCTTGTTATACTGACCAAAATAAGGTTTAGGTTCTAGTCTAAATTTTCAATACGGTTTTCCTGAACCGAATGGGGAGTGGAAGGCGGAGCTAAAGGGAAGTCTCAGTACTAACTGAAGCATTAGCAAAGTAAATGCCTAGACTGAGTAAGAATAAATACAGATGAAGGACCTGGGGAAGGGGGAGAAATGACAGGTTGGTGATGTGACCTAACTGCTTCCACAATCTAGCTGCTTCCCTTCTCTTCCTATACTAAAAAACTCTAGCAAAAAGTCCTTTGAAAAATCCCTACTTCCTCACATCTATTCTCATTATCACACTTTATACTGTAAGGTGTCAAAGAAACGAGCAGGTAAAAGTTACTGCTACTTTATTACAGATCCAGGCAGTTTATATAGTGGCCGACTGACGCCGGCCTGCGAGAGACAATGGAATTGACTGTGACCTGAGGTCGAAACAATAAACAATAATATGCAGTGAACGAGTACAAATTACAATACAAAACATACAGAACTATAATATGGATACAGTCTTGATGCCTGTGAATGAAGAAACATGTGATACACAATGTGTGACATTTGTATAAATACCCATAAAGTAAAAATGATTAAAAATGCGTGACCTGGCACGTTTTAGGCGTGACTAATTGAGTTTGAAGAAAATGGGAAGTCACCAAAGAAAACATGCTCAGCGGAGACTTAATTAATGGCGCCGCCGAAACACTACACTGGCGCCGATGTGGTGACTTTACAAATACTCCCCCCCCAAAGACGAGGGACGCGTCTGACTAATCCCTGTATCTGCTGGGACGCTGAAGGGTGCCGCGGCTCCTTGAAGATAATGGAGGGGTCTCCCGCCTGTGAGGCTGCTGGTTGGGCGATCCCTTCCTGGGGAGGCCGCGCCTGCGGGGGTAGGGCGTGCTGGAGTGCGGTTGGGCGGAAGGGGTGCTGCGTCGCTGTCGGGACTCTCCGACAGAAAGGCGGGCTTTAACCGGTCTATTGAAACCCAGTCGTCCTTGCCAGGGAGTGCCAGCTGGAACGCCTTGCTGTTTCGTTCCAGCACGCGGAAGGGTCCCCTGTAGGGCTTGGTTAGTGGTGGACAGACGGCGTCGACTCTGACGAAGACGTGGGTGGCGGATGACAGCTGTGGCGGCATGAAGGTGGTTGCTTTGTCGATGTACGAGCGCCTGCAAGGGGCGAACTTGCCGGCCACGTCACGGAGCCTCTGCAGTGATGGGGAGTGGCATTCATCCGTCACGAGCTCTCCCGGCACCACGAGGGGTTCCCCATAGGTTTGTTCAGCTGCAGATGGGGTGCCGTCGGCTCTGGGGGCGGTTCTCAACCCGAGGAGGACCCACGGCAGCTGATGTTTCCAGTCCTCGGCGGTGCAGCGGGCCATGAGGGATGACTTTAGGGACCTGTGGAACCGTTCGACCAGGCCGTTGGCCGCTGGGTTGTACGCTGTGGTGGTGTGGTGCGTGGTTCCCAGCAGTTGAGCCAGGGCAGACCACAACTCGGAGAGGAAGGCGGGGCCCCTGTCGGTTGTGATGTGGTCCGGGACGCCGAAGCAACTAACCCAACTGGAGAGCAGGGCCTCGGCGAACGCGCTGGCGGCGGCTTCTTGCATGGGTGTGGCTTCGGGCCACCTCGTTGAACGGTCTACCACCGTCAGGAGGTATCTGGATCCGCCTGATGGGGAAGGGCCCGATGACGTCGATGTGGATGTGGCGGCGGCGCCTGGCTGTGGGAACTCGCCTACCCCGACTGCGTGTGACGACCCACCTTACTGGTCTGGCACTGCAGGCACTGTTTTGCCCAGGCAGTGGCGTCCTTTTGCACCCGTGCCAGACGAACTTTTTGAAAGCAGTTTGGCCGTGGTCCTGCCGGAGGGGTGTGAGAGGCCGTGAATTATGTCGAATACCTGGCGGCAGCGTGAGGCTGGAACCAAAGGGCAGGGCTGACCTGTGCTGATGTCGCAGAGCAGGCTGGGGCCTTCGGGGGCGAGGGTCACGTCCCGCCACTTGAGGGATGTGATGGCGGTGCGGTATGCTGGGGTTTCTGGGTCAGCGGCCTGTTCTCTGGCAAGGTCCTGGTAATCTACACCAAGCTGCACTGCGTTCAACTCGACTCTGGAGAGGGCGTCTGCTACGGATTTTTCTTGCCGGGAGGTACCTGACGGAACAGGTAAATTCGGCTATGGCTGAGAGGTGGCGCTGCTGTCTGGAAGACCATGCGTCCCCCTGCTTCGTGAAGGCGTGAACCAGTGGCTGATGGTCTGTGAAGATTGTGAAGGGCGTCCCCTCCAGGAGGAACTTGAAGTGCCGAACTGCGTGGTACATCGCGCAGAGTTCCCTGTCGAAGGTGCTGTAGCGGGTCTCTGCGGGATTGAACTTTTTGCTGAAGAAGGCGATGGGCTGGGGGGCGCCGTTGATGATTTGCTCCAGAACAGCACCGCAGGTGACGTTACTGGCGTCTGTCGTCAGCTGGAGGGGGGCCTTGGGATCCTGGTGTGCCAAGGCGGTTGCCTTGGTGAGGGCGGCCTTCATCAGGGAAAAGGCCTGCTGCTGGCTGGGTCCCCACGACAGGGACTTCGGTTGGCCTTTTAGGACTTCCGTCAGGGGGGCCATGGTGTGCGCGATCCCGGGGATGAACCGCCTGTAGAAGTTTACCATCCCAAGGAACTCCTGGACGGCCTTGATGGAGGTGGGTGTCGGGAACCTGGCTATGGCTGCTACTTTCGATGTAAGAGGGCGGACGCCTGTCGGAGACACCTCGTGACCCAGGAATTCTGCTTTCTGGACGCCGAAGGTACACTTGTCAAAACGGACAACGAGGCCGTTCTCTTGGAGGCGCTGGAGGACTGCCCTGATGTGTCTCTGGTGTTCGCTGTGAGACCTGGAAAATATGAGAATGTCGTCGACGTAGCAGACGCAGAATTTTAGGTCCCCCAGGATGCTGTCCATGAGCCGCTGGAAGGTGGCCCCGGCGTTCCTCAGCCCGAAGGTGGAGAAGGCGAACACATAGGACCCGAAGGGCGTGATGATGGCTGTCTTTGGTATGTCCTCTGGCGCAACAGGTACCTGGAAATAAGATTTAAGAAGGTCCAATTTAGTGAATATTTTGGCCCCGTGAAAGGAGGCCGTGAGGTCTTGCATGTTGGGTAGAGGGTAGTGGTCGGGCTCTGTTGCAATGTTGAGCCGCCTGTAGTCGCCGCAGGGTCTCCAGGAGCCGTCCGGTTTCTGCACCGTGTGGAGGGGGGAGGCCCATGGACTGGAGGCTTTCCTGCAGATGCCCATCCGCTCCATCTCCGCGAATGCTTTTTTCGCCTCCTGAAGGCGCTGAGGGGGAATCCTGCGGAACTTCGCATGTGTCGGGGGCCCTTTAGTCGTTATATGGTGGTATATGCCGTGCTTGGCTGGGGCCCCGGGGACTTGGCGAAGCTCGGGCTTAAATACCTCAGGGAACTCCGACAGTAGGTGTGCATACTGGTGGGGGGCGACGGCGCTGATGGTGGGTCTGGGTCCCACTGTTAACGGGAGAGACCGGCAGGAGTCGGTATCGAGGAGGCGCTTGCGCCTCACGTCAACTAGCAGGCCGAAGTGCGCCAGAAAATCGGCCCCCAGGAGTGGGGTTCCTACGTCCGCGACGATGAAGTCCCAGGAGTAACTCTGGCCAAGGATGGAGATCGACAGGAGCCTGGTGCCGTAGGAGAGGATGGGGGTTCCGTTGGCGGCCGTCAGGAAAGCGGCCGGGTCTGGTGTCTGGTTGCGGTCCTCTCTGGATGCTGGGAAGACCGATTTAAAGGCCCCTGTGTCGACCAGCATCATCCTACCGGAGACTGTGTCGCGGACGTAAAAACCTACTGTTTTTGAGGCCCTGGGTTCTTCGGCTGCCATGGCGGCCTGTCCTGCTGGCCGCCGCCACCCCCGTTTTTTGAACGGGCGAACGACCAGGGCAGCAGGCAGTTTCGGGCGTCCTTTCCGAACCACTTGTGGTAGCGACAGAAGCCCGGGGACCTCCATCTGCTGTGGTTCGGTGGACGTCTGTTGGCGATGGCGTTGACGGGCTGCTCTACGTCCTCTTCAGGCTGGACGGAGCTGACCGGCTGTGTGGCCGGTTTTAGCCGCTGTGAAGCCTTGACGGAGTCTGTGAGATGTTGCGCCGTCTCTATGAGGTCCTCGATAGGCATGGTGTAGGGGTGAGCGATCTGGTTGCGCGTACCTCCGGGAGGAGTTGGCGAAGGTAGATTTCCGTGCGGCTTATCTCCTGCCGCTTCTTTGTGCCACCCAAGTCTGGTAGTGACAGGAGATCTACGACCATGCTCCAAGCGTCTCTTGAATTGAGGTCGTGGCGTGGGTTTATGGCATGGTCGATAGCACAGGCGGCCCGCTCGGCGACGGGCAGGGAGCAAGCTTCGAGGAGGAACTTTTTTGTGGTGCTGTATGTGAGGGTGTGTGTTTCGGGTACTCGCGAGATGAGTTTTCTGTACACGTCCTCCGGAAGGGCGTTGAGCACTGTGTCGGCCTGTAGGATTTCGTCCGTCAGGTCCGCGATTCTGAAGTGGCTCTCCACCCTGCGCAGCCACATCGATGGGTTCCCCTGCGTAAACGGTGGCAGTTTTACGGTGAGGGCGGCCCGCGATTGTGTTGCCCGGCCGTTGTGTGTTCGGGGCGCTGGTGTGGAGTTGCGGGAGGGCCTCGATGCAGGGGCAGGCGCGGGTGTGATGGGAGGTAGGTAAACCTCTGAGTCCGCGTTTAACTGCATGAAGGAGGGGATATCCGCATCCATGCTCGCTCCTTTGACCCCTTACTGGAGTGGGGTACTTTCGCGTCAGTACGCACTTTCGTGCGCCGTGTGGTTCCGCTAGTGACGCTGGTGGGGTGCGCCGACGAGTCAGCATGCTCAAACGCTGGTTACAGCGCCGTGTTTAGGCCGCTAAGAGCGTTTTGGAGAAATCCTGGAGCCAAGACTAAGTCGCTGTGTCAGTCCGCTAATGGCTCCGGGATACTCCGGGGGTCACCACTGTAAGGTGTCAAAGAAACGAGCAGGTAAAAGTTACTGCTACTTTATTACAGATCCAGGCAGTTTATATAATTCGGCCGACTGACGCCGGCCCGCGAGACAATGGAATTGACTGTGACCTGAGGTCGAAACAATAAACAATAATATGCAGTGAACGAGTACATATTACAATACAAAACAGAACTACAATATGGATACAGTCTTGATGCCTGTGAATGAAGAAACATGTGATACACAATGTGTGACATTTGTATAAATACACAAAGTAAAAATGATTAAAAATGCGTGACCTGGCACGTTTTAGGCGTGACTAATTGAGTTTGAAGAAAATGGGAAGTCACCAAAGAAAACATGCTCAGCGGAGACTTAATTAATGGCGCCGCCGAAACACTACGCTGGCGCCGATGTGGTGGCTTTACAATACCACTGCAAACAGCTCAAACAGTATCTATCTCCTAAAAAATCAACATCCTGCTAACACAGTATTCCTACAGAACCTGACACTAGACTTTATTCCAGTGGAGGAATCTTAGGAAAATAAATGTACAGTACCGTGATAACAGCAAACCACCATAAAATAACAAGAAGTGCCTATACCCAAGAGTTAAAACATTCGAAACACACCTGGTAGAGAACAGTGTACTAGAAAGTCATCCGGGCAGCCATTCCATCTTTTGTTTGACTGCCAACTTGCCTATCAGCGCAGAGATATAAGTAACCTTTAACAGAGAGTAAGATTTATCCCAAATAATTATCATTATTAGTATTATTAAAATAGTTTAACCAGACCACTGAGTTGTTTAACGACTCTCATAGGTTGGTCCAAAGGATTAACATGAAATGGAGTGCCAGATTTACACCATAGACTAAGCACTGATACTAAATGATTGATTGATTATGAAATTTAGGTCTTGAAGACCAAGTGCTGGAACCCATCTGGATTATTAAGTGCAGCATTGAAGATGAAATATATAAATAAATGATGTGATTGATAATGAAAAGGTGAATGATAACATACTGTACTAGTAAAATTCAGTGTTAAAATATGAATATAAAAAATGAAAAACATTAGATAAAAACCACAAAAAATAAACATATACAAAAGTTTTATATTTAAAATATACAGTATATTTAATATATAAAATATGACAAATCTTTAATACATATACTAAATTACATCTCATTACAATGATCAGTTTCTCTCCGATAACCCATAAGGTTATCTACCTCATCATCATTTAAATTTCTAAAACAGTCTCCTCCACTAATAAGTACTTTGTCCTAAGGCTATTAAATCTAGGACAGTGCACCAGCATGTGTTCAATGGATAGCTGACCATCACAGTTAAATGATAGCTGACCATCACAGTGAGCACAAACTGGGGAACTGGCTCCCTCTAAAATATAACTAATGGGTGAAGAGGGTATGGCCAATCCTAAGCTGTGTTAGGATGATCTCGAATCTTCTGTTATGATTAAAACCAACTCCAAAAATCAATACTTTTGATATTTCTGTATTTCCTACTTGTGGATAAAATGGAGAAAGTCCACGACTGCTGCCATTTCTTGCGAATATATCTTCTAATAACTGGACGCATATCCAAATGTGGCACCTTACTAGTTAAGGAATCACATCTTGCAGCACCTTTGCATTACTATCAGCCAGTTTGTTCCCTTCTATACCATTGTGCCTAGGAATCCAACCAAACTTAATTTGTGGCAAAAAAAAAAAAAAAAAAAAAAAAAAAAAAAAAAAAAAAAAATCCCTGAGCCTTTTGCATGAAAGGAATGGGTAGGATTGCACTTCTTTAGGGCTTCTAAAACACTTCTTGAGTCACTTTATATTACTGTGGATTTAAATTTCTTATCAGATGCACAATTTAAAGCATCAACTATAGCAGCTGCTTCAGCGGTGAATATGGATGAGGAGTCTGATAACTATTTTATATATGATTCCCCCTCACACACCACTGCACGACCCACTCCATCTTCTGATTTTGATCCATCAGTATCAATTTTCCTGTCATTTATATGCCTCCCATCATGCTCCAAAAACTTGTTTCTGACTTCTGCCAGACGACCTTTCTTCTCTATCTCCTTAGTGCAGACATCTATTACTGGAATAAACCATGGAGGGATAGCAGGATGTTTAACTTGTAGGATCTTCTGCGTTTTTATACTTTCAACCTCCAGTTCAGCCAGCTGTCTGATTTGAAATGGTATTGAAGATCTAGATTCAAAAAGACTTGAGTCACACTGTTTTAACATCTCAAAAGAAGGAGTCTCCTTGAGCTTTTCAGCCGCATGGTGTATCTCAGACCTAGCTCATGCATCCTCAAGTCCAGTGGTAGCTGATGGGAGTCTACATAAATACTTCAATGGGTGAAGTTCTAAAAGCGCCAGTGCAGATCCTTAGCCCATATTGTGCACAACGTCCAATTCCTTATGCTTAGTCTTTGAAGCAGATGAGTAAACTTGGCAGCCATAGTCTAACTTTGATAAACATACTGCATTATAAAGCCTTAACAACGATTTCTTATCAGCACCCCAATCAAAATTAGACACTACTTTTAAAATATTCAGTGATCTCTTCACATTCACTTTTAACTGGTCAATATGATTATTCCAAGTGAGCTTTTCATCAAAGACCATTCCTAAAAATTTTACTTCAGTAGAGTAAGGTAAAATAATTCCATTTAAGGTTAAGAGTTGGAATGGTTTCCTTAGTTTGGCGTCTGCAGAACCAAACAGCGACAGTTTTTGGTTCGGAGAATAGATTGATTGACTGATTAATTGTGGGATGGTTCTTTCCATGAACCTGCTAGTAGATACTGCATCATATCCTGTGCAGTACAGAGCCAAATCATCAACAAATAAAGAGCCTTTCACTGGTGATGATATCTTTTCTAATAGTTCATTAATGGCAATAGCAAAGAGAGTGACACTAAGGACACTACCCTCAGGAATTCCCTCTTTTTGTAAGAAAGGTCGCAATACATGATTGCCAACACTTACCTTTATATCTCTTTCTGATACAAACAAATTTATAAATATGATCATTTTTCCTTTAATGCCCATCTTATACAACATTTTTAAAACATCGAAACGCCATGTGGTGTCATATGCCTTTTCCAAATCAAAGAAAACTCCTATTGTTTGGCTCTGTTTAGCAAAACGTTGTATTTGGTTTGAGAGCCTGAGCAAGGGATCTAAAGTAGATCTCGTTTTCCTAAAGCCAAACTGGAGTGGGGAAAGTAATTTATTTGTTTCTAAGTGCCATACAAGTCTGGTGTTAATAATCTTTTCCATCAGCTTACATTATTATTATAATTATTAACAAAGTTTAACCAGACCACTGAGCTGGCTATCAACATTCATAGGGCTGGCCCGAAGGATTTGGATGAAATGACAGGTCTAGGCTAGAAGCCTAGCACTGGGACCAAATAGGTCATTCGATATAGTGATGAATGAATGAATGAAAATTAAATTAAAAGTTGCATAAAGGCACATGCTCTCATACTGGTACACAATCATACAATAAATAAACTTATATTCATGTTTCCATATATATACTCACTACAAAGGTATATCAAAATTCAAAATAAATTAAGTAAAACTTTAAGATTTAGTTTTAAAATTCATTAGGTTTTTGTATTTTTATTATTTACTTTTCATATTTTATCAATTAAATCACAGCTCCTCATGAACATTAAAATAGGTATTACTGAAAATGTTGAAGATTCTGATAAAATTTCTGTTATTGTCTTATTTTCAAAATTTGATAATCGCTGCAGGTTATATTTTGGAGATTCACATAATACATGTTTCACAGTTATCAATACTTTGCAAACACAACTGGTGAGAGCTATTGGTCTGTAGTTGCTAGGTAAAGAAGGATCCTTGTTTAGTTTCTTCATAGGGAGGTTTAATGATAATTTCCAGCTCTTGGGAACAATACCAGTTTCCCAGATTTCATTTATTATATCTAAAAGAAATTTCTTTGACTTTTCTAGATGTTTCAGCATTTCATATAGTATTTTATCTTCACCAGGGGGCTGGTGGACTGGTATTATGCAAGGCATCTTTGAGTTCTTGCAGTGTAACTTCTACATTATACGATTCAAAATTATTTTCAGTTAAATCTTCAAAATTATTTTCAATTAACTCAAGCGAAATCTGGGCATTTCTAATGTCTTGGAATTCTCAAGAATAGTTCTCACTACTCAGTATTCTCGAGAAATGTTCTCCTAATTTTTCTGTGACCCCCTCTGGTTGGTTTGATTAGGCCACCATTTATCTTATGGGTAGGCAGAGGTTCAGGGACAAAGTTGCCATTTAGTTTTTTTAATTTTCTTCCAAATCATTTTGGATGGCATTTTTGAGCTAATGCCATTTATGTAGAACATCTATGATTCTCTTTTTGCTTTTTTAAAATATTTATTTTGTTTCACCAAAGCACCTTGGTAAATAACTTTGGCTTGTGCTGTTCCACTCCTCAAACTTTTTAGGGCATTTCCTAGTGATCTTTCTCATACTACTGCAGGTTTTGTTCCACAAAGGAACTACTGGTCTAGACGGCTTTCCCTTTGTTGTTGGAATAGAGGCAATTGCACTGTTGATGGTGGTGTCACTAAAATAATTATATGCCTCTGAGATGGATGGAAACGATTTTACATTCTTCACCATGACAGCAGACTCGCTAAATTTCTTCAAGTCTGCTTCATCTACCTTCCATTTGGGAGGTGACCCAGATGGCTGATTCTTAACTGATTTTACAATAACTGTGAAGTAGTCACTCCCATTTGGATATAAGCATATACTGACCATTCATAATCAATGTAAATACTAGAGGAGCTAATGCTCAGATCGATAGCTGAGTGGGTATTGGAGTAGACATTATGATAAGTCATGGCTCCACTATTAAGTATAGTGTTATTATGACCATCCATAATACTCTCCAATATGCTACCCTATGCATCTGCCGTGTTCCCACCCCATATGGGGTTGTGAGCATTAAAATCTCCAAGGAGAAGGAAAGGAGTAGGAAGGTGATTGATCAGTAAATGAATATCATTATAAGTGAATCTAAATCAAGAGGAAGACTGATGGAACAGAATGTAATATGCTTGTCTAAAACAAAAAGTTACTGCTACAGCTTGGATGTGAGTGTTAATTGATAGCAAGCAGTATTGCAACAATTTATGCACAATAATTGCTGCATCTCTGATTGGTGGTGGAGAATTATATATTATAGATTCTGTAATTTAACCCATGATTATATTGTGTGCTTCCAAGCTTAGTTTCCTGGAGATATACAATACCGGAGCTATGATCACGGAGCAATACCTTCAGCTCTTCACTTCGACCCCTAAGACCTCTACAGTTCCATTGTAGTACTGACATGAAAACTATTTTTTGGGCTTGGTGGAATGAATGCCATTTGGATGGAGCCTTCTCATTTACTCTTTTGTTTATGACCACCATTGCCAAGAGATGATTTGGAAAGAACTGGTCTTGACATGTTTGGTTTATTATCTTTTGATTTACTGGTGTCATTTTGTTTCCCTTTCTTGTTAGTTTGTTTAAAATCAGGCTGGGGTTCTTGCTTCAAGCTTATTACTTCATATCTATTACTAAGTGGTGCATGTTTAATTGGATTTGAGGGAGGATAGGATGAGGGGGAAGTCTCCTCTTTTGGTGCTTTTGCTCCTCAGTCTCCATTAAATGAGGCAGAGACTACCTGAGACAATTCAAAGGTGGTTGGGTTAAGTGCCATCTTATCCTCCTTGGAGGCTTGTGCTCTAGCCTCAACAAGCTCAGCACCTGACCCAGATGGCTGGACCACTACCACAGGGGTTGATGCACCTGCTACATTAGAGGGTGCTGCCACTGCACTCCTAGTGGTAGATAGGGGTTGTGGCTTAATTGTTGTTTTGCAAAACCAATACTGTACTTATATGCTCTACATTGGCTCTATTTAGTGGAGACAGTTCAAATTTGTAAATTTCACAATTTTTGTTATTGGATTTATGTTCCAGTTGACAATTAATACATTTTGCTTTTCTATTACATTCATCATCATGATGGACACCAGAGCAATTTATACAGATTTTAGCATTTTTGCAATTTTCTGATGAGTGGCCAAACTTAAAACAATGATAGCACTGCACTGGTCTTTGCTGGAAAGGGTGTACTTGTACCCTTTCATTTTCAAATATGACATGAGAAGATACTTGAGAGTCTAACAAGGTTGAAATGATCATGTTGGCAATAGCTGCCTTTTTCACTCTCAAGACTGAACTGGGCCTCATTTCTAGATTTTATTTTTCTGTCATGTCGTAAAGGTCTTTACCAAATAGTACTCCTTTCCCATACCTAAAGCCTAAGTGGGGCTTGATCTTCGTAATCATTTCATCATTTTTAATGCCCACCAAGGTCTGCATATATGCTTGGGTTGTGGATTTGGCACAAATAAGAACGGTGTTCTCCCCAAAACGAGAAATATCACCGCTCTTTATTCCTCCCACCTTTTTCTGGAGAAACCTACAAAATTGTAGTACTGTAGTTATAATCCTCCTCCTTGGCTGAAGCTACCAGCCACATAGGAGGTTGAGGAGTCCTTACTTCTGCATTCTGCTTTCTCTCTGGTTTATTCTGACCCCATTTAGATGCCACAAACGTCCATGTCTGTGGGGACTTTGTCTGTTAAGGCTCCTCTTACTATAGCTTGACCTATCTGTATGGCATTTATCATACTACAGTAGAACCCCGGTCCTCGACCATACTAGAACTCGACATAATCCGATTTCGACACGAAATGAGTAAATTTTGTGTCGGAGCTCGAACAACAAACCGGAATCCGTCCCGATGAATCATATGATGTTTGTAGAAAAAGAGTTTTGGGCGGCTGCCGCTAGTTGGCGTTGTTAGTGGCGTTCTTCCCATGTGTATTTAAAAGCATTTAAAGCCCACACATGCTGCAGCTGCTGTTGTTTGGAGAAGTACACCTTGTACAGGTATATATAATTTTTTTGGCTTTTTGCACTGAATTTTCGTCCAATCATGGGTCCCAATATGATAGGGAATCATAATATTTACTGAAAGATGTTTTACAGTGATTTTGTACACTATTCCAGTAGACTCTGTATGATATTTACCATAAATACTGAATGTTTATGTAATTAGTACGGCGATACACCACCAGGGTGGCGCTGTGGTTTGTTTACATCTGCCACAAGCTGCCGAGTTCCGACAATTTAGGAAATTTTTTTAATTCTATGACAACAGATATACAGTAATTCGGCCTATAAATACTGTACTATTAATTTAATGTGATAATCAGGCAGGTTTTTCAATGTTATCATTATTAACAACAGTTTGTGTGTGTACCCGTTACAGTACATTCTGGTACTGCCTATAGGCTACCTAGCCTAGCCTATGGCGCTCGGTCTATCATCGGTAATACGGCCGCATTGGTCTTAGGCCAATTTTTTTTATACAGTGTGCATTTAAAAATGTAAAAAGTGCTTCTGATACGGTAAGTTATTCAACTCTGAACTTATTTAATTGTAATTTGTGTAATGTTTTGTATAAAAAGGTAAGGCTGGGGTAATGACTGGTGGTCAGGAATTGATTAATCCATTTTCAGTTATTTCTTATGGGAGAAATTAACTCAGAATTCGACAAAATCGAATCTCGACGCTTCTGGAACGAATGAGCGTCGAGGTCCGGGGTTCTACTGTACTAGCCTTTACAGCCTCATCATGGCTACTAAAGGTAACCCCAGCTTCCCATTTAGAGTCAATATCAATAAAGTTCATCCTGATTTCTACAACAGTTCCAAATGATTTCCAAGATGTTGAGATAATTTCATAATCACAGTTGACTGGTAAGTCTTCGATATGGAGCATTCTCAAAATTTTCACACAACCTGGCAGTGTTGACAATTTAATTTTCAATGAAGATTTCTTGGAGAAGTCTGTGTCCTTTCTTGAAGTCGTCATCAATGAAGCATGGCTAGAGGGTCCAGGGAAGGGGGTGTCAGGAAGGGGATCAGGAGATTTGTTATTTCCTCTACTGCTATTTGTCAATTCATTTTTGGAGAAGTTATCAACATTTAGAGAACTTTCAATCACCTTAGTGGGTGCAGAGGTTGTCATCTCTGCCAGAACAGCACCATCATAGGGCCCAGGGGTACTCAAATCCTTATAACAATTAGACAAAGTTTAGAGATAAAAAAAATAAAATAAAATAAACCTGAAAACCTTAAAAAGATATCATCGGCCTTTCATGGGGCTTATTCTTCCACCAATGGCACAAGTGAGAACCAACTCCCAAATGTCCGCCCCCTACCCTACCACAGATGATGGCACAACATTATTCGAGTGGCCCAAGTGTAAGCCAAATCAGCTTGCTAGGACTGAGAGTAATACAAGAATACAATCATCCCCAGCCTAATTATGTTACGGGCAAACCAGATAGAATGCTGAGAGTCCTACGGCCAGAACCAGACCCCCCTGGAATCTGTGGTCCAGCCCTAAAGATTAGTTCTCCCTCTGAGATACCAATCCGATATGTCTCAGGTCTGAACATTATCGGGTGGCTGATGGTCCTACCACAGTTCCCAATATTTAGCTTCAGATATAAACCCAATCCCAGCTATGACATCTTTTCCCAGAAAGTGGAAAATTCCACAAAATTGGTTCAAATAAGGGATTTTGACAACGGAAAAATCTATTTCTGGGGGAAGACCTGTGTCACCCAGTGAAATGGTTCCAATAGCACACATTTCTAGGTATAAATACTGCTAAATATACCAGAGAAAAAAGCTATCCATAATGCCAGGGTTACTACCCCTGGATCGATCACCACAATGGTGTCGGTATGCACTAAGGGGTGAGTGGTAGCCACTATCACAGATGCTTTGCCCAACAGATCTCTCCATTCTCAAAGCCCCAAACATGGGGGAGCCGTTCTCCCTACTACTACCTTCCGTTTGCTGCCACCTACCACTCGCGCCCGCCATCTTCATCCCAAAATTAGCACCCTCCAAGCTTGGTATGCTATCCGGGTGGGAAAGGAAGTATAGGGATGAGTCACTGGGTGACACAGGTCTTCCCCAAGAAATAGATTTTTCCGTTGTCAAAATCCCTTTTCTGGGCTCGACCTGTGTCACCCAGTGAAATAGTAACAGAGAATCAGCAATACAATAGCTTGGTGGTACCATCTAAAAGATAACCTTAATGGAGCTAAATAAAACTAAGAGAACAATACTGAGTTTTAATAACCCCAAATTATAAAGTTCAAAATATAATTAAAAACTATAAGGCATATAGGATATCAATGTTACAGGCAGGAGTCAGGCTGTGAAGCAGACCCGACCTAAAAGGCTAGAAGGCAGGGCAAGCAAGCGAGGCAGGTAGGCGAGAGAATATACCAATAGGTAATTTAATTAAGAATTACATTACAATAAGGATAAACAAGAGTTATATATACTAGTCTTGAGCTGGACCAGGAGGAACAATACTTCCTGCAGCTACAGTGGAATATTTAAGAGCCTCTAGGGACTTAAGATAGTGGCGTTTAAATATTGTTGGTGATTTCAGCCCAATACTTTTTTAAGGTCATCAAAATTCATATTGTGAAAATAATTAGCTGAGGTGGCTACCGCCCGAATATCATGTACTCGAGGTACTGAATCCAGGTTAGCCTGTTTAATAAAATAAAGAATTTGTTGCCTGATGGCCTTTAAGGAAATGGTACCTCCACTTTCCCTCACAAAAAGAGGGCCTGAAGTTCTTTTAGAAGTTCTATTTAAATAAGCTTTTAAAGTGTTAACTGGACATAAAGATAGATCCTGTGGAAGGGGAATAATCTTCCAAGGAGACCATCTATTTTGTGGATCCTCATTCTTTGCTAGAAATCTGAGATCCGGAGACAACAGAACTTCTCCTGACGGGAGGAAATCAACATGATTCGGTTCTCTAGAAAGAGCAGACAGTTCAGAAATTCTAGCCCCTGAGGCTAGACTGACTAAAAATAACGTCTTTCTTAACAGACTCGGGTATGTACATAATTCGTTATCAGTGTCTGATGCCAATTTAAGTACGTCACTTAAGAACCAGGAAACCGTGTGTGGACGGATTGCTGGTCTAAGACGAGCACATGCTTTAGGAATTGACGAAAATATGAGTCTGTAAGGTTAATATTAAAGCCATGTAAAAATATTTTTCTTAAAGCAGATTTTGTTGTAGTAATAGTACTAGTGGCCAGTCCTTTCTCAAATAATGATCTGAAGAAAGAGATTGCTAGATTCGTGGTCATTTTCTGAGCTTCAGATTCCCTTAGAAATAATGCTAACTTTTTAACTGCTGAGTCATATTGTCTAAGTGTAGATTCCCTCTTATCTGATTCTGTGAACAGTGTATTGAGAGGGTCAAAGTTAGCGTCTTTCTGAGCTGCAAACTTCATGAAGTCCATAAAGCTAGGCCACTCAGAATTCTTGAGGAAGCTGACACAGTCCAAGTTTGCACTACTTGTGTCAATCTTGGATTGGGGATCTATTTGTGCCGGAGCTTCAACTCCAGTATGGATGGATGGATGTATGATATTTAGGGCAAAAGCCCAGGCACTGGGGCCACTTACGCCATTCAGCGCCATAATGGAAAGAAAATAAATTATGTTAAAGTTATGAATTCATGAAGGAAATGATTAATAAATAAAATGAAGTGATGTGACCAATAAATAAAGGTATGAAGTTTAATGAATGATGTACTATACACAAAAAATTTAATGTCATTAAAATTCTATGTGATGTAATAAATTACTAAATAAAATTAAATATCATTAAAAATTTTAATACACTTTAAAAAAGAGATGATAGCAGAAATATCTCCTTCATCTCCCAAAATATCAGACAGGGATTTACCCTGAAAATCTCTCTCTCTCTGGTTAAAATATCTGGGACAGACCACCCCAATGTGCTCCACTGTTAGTGTCTCGTCACAGTAAGCACACTCTGGAGGGCTGCTTCCTTCAAAAATAAACTGATGGGTCAGACGAGTGTGCCCAATCCTTAATCTGGTTAAAATAACCTCTGTTCATCTGTCAAGCTGGAATGACGAAGACCATGGTAGTATATTATCCCTAATATTTCTATATTTCTTATTATTGGCAAGAAGGGGAGAAGTCCACCATTCTTGCCATTTACTTAAAACATAAGATCTAATGGGAACTTTTAGATCTGTATGAGGCACTTTTCTGAAAGAGGTTTCTGATAAAATACCTACAGCTTTCGCTTCCCTGTCTGCCATCTCGTTTCCGCGAATCCCCACGTGAGAAGGGACCCAACAGAAAGAGACTGATTTACGTCGACAATATATACGAAAAAGCCACTCCTCAACTTTTTGAATTAATGGATGAAAGCTATTAAATTTTTCAATAGCTTCTAAGGTGCTTCTAGAGTCTGAGTATATGACAAAATTAGAGTCACTACTTTGAAAAACTAAATCTAGGGCAGACACTACGGCTGTTAATTCGGCAGTAAATATTGATGCAGAGTCAGGTAATTTAGCTGTGTACGCTGTATCACCAAGGATAACAGCACAACCAACACCACTATCTGACTTTGATCCATCTGTATAGATTTTTGTAAAATTAGTATGGGTAACATCGTGCTCTAAGAATTTTCCCCTAATCTCTTCTACAGTGCAGTCCTTTTTGTTAAACAGTTTCTTACATATTGATGCTTCTGGGATAAGCCATGGAGGATTTACAGGATATTCTACTTCCAGGACTTTCTGGGATTTAAGGTGATTATTCCTAACATCCTCATTCAGTCGAATTTGGAATGGTTTAGAAGCTCTTGTACCAGAAACACTTCGAGAGTCTGTTTTCTTTAGTGCTTGAAAGGAGGGATTTTTGGGAGCACTTTTCATTCTAGTCACGTATCGCAACCCTAGCTCTTGACTTCTTAGATCAAGGGGTAAATGATCTGTGTCGACATAAATGCTTTCAACAGGCGAAGTTCTAAAAGCCCCTGAGCATATTCTCAACCCCATGTTGTGTAAAACATCCAGTTCCTTTAGCTTGGTTTTACAGGCTGAGGAATAAATCTGACAGCCATAGTCTAGCTTAGATCGACACAGAGAGTCATATAGCCTCAGAAGGGATTTCTTATCAGCCCCCCAACTAAATCCAGAGACAACCTTTAAAATATTCATAGATTAACATTAAACTTTAGGGCATTTATGTGGCTAGCCCATGTTAATTTATGGTCAATAGTCATCCCCAGAAATTTAACTTCACTCTCATAAGGAAGGATGGACCCTTTTAAACTAAGTGTGGGAACCTCTTCCACACGCCGGCACCTGCTGAATCTTACTGCAACTGTTTTGGAAGAGGAGAATTTGAAACCATTCTCATCAGCCCACTTAGTAATAGCATTAATAGACCTTTGCAAATGTTTACATGCAGACAAGGAATCATATCCTGTGCAGTATATTGCAAGGTCATCGACAAAAAGCGAGCATTTAACAGGGGCGAGATTTTTTCAATCACACTATTTATTGCCACTGAAAAAGTGTTACACTTAAAACGCTTCCTTGGGGAACTCCTTCCTCCTGCATAAAAGGTTGGGAGAAGGAGTTTCCCACTCTTACCTTAAAAAGTCTGTCTGATAAAAAGGAATATATAAACCTGACCATTCTTCCACATATGCCCATCTTGTGCAATTGTTTCATGATGCCAATTCTCCAGGTAGTGTCATATGCTTTCTCCAAGTCAAAAAATATGCCAATGGTCTGACACTTTTTGGCGAATCCTTGCTGGATTTGGTTGGTCAGCCTCAGCAAGGGATCAAGGGTGGAGCGGTTTTTTCTGAAACCAAATTGAAATGGCGATAGTAATCCTTTGGTCTCCAGGTGCCAAACCAGTCTAGTATTTATCATTTTCTCCATCAGCTTACATACACAGCTGGTAAGAGCTATTGGTCTATAGCTGGTGGCTTGGGAAGCATCTTTATTAGGCTTTTTAACAGGGACAATTATGGATATTTTCCAGTCCTTGGGTAAAATTCCAGTTTCCCATATTTTGTTTATAATCTTCAGTAAATATTTTTGGCATCATCTGGGAGGTGTTTCAGCATTTCATATATGATTGTATCCTCACCTGGAGCTGTGGATTCACTTGAGGAGAGCGCCTCACGAAGTTCTCTTAGGAAAATTTGTAGTTGTATGGTTCAGATTTTCCTGAATCAAACTTCAGACACATTTCAGAATTCCTAATTCTTTGAAATTCTGGAGAATAATTGTTAGGGTTGGAAACTTTAGAAAAGTGTTTTCCTAGCTCATTGGCAACTTCAGTGGGCTCTGTGATTAGTGTCATTTATTTTTAATGACGGCAATGGTGACGCTACAAAATTTCCACTCAGTTTCCTTATTTTGCGCCACACCACTCTTAGTGGGGTCTTGGAGTTTATTCCATTAATATAGTAAAGCCAACATTCTCTTTTGGCTTTCTTATAAAAGCGCCGCTTTGGCTAAAGCACGTTTGTAGATTAATTTAGACTGAGGGGAGCCACTAGTTTTGTAACGTCTGTAGCATTTCCTAGTCACTTTTCTCAGAATACCACAAGTCTTATTCCACCAGGGAACTGCAGGTCTACGAGGTTTGCCTTTTGTTTTTGGAATCGAGCTTTCAGCACTCTTCAAAGTAGATTCAATAAAGTAATCATAGGCATCTAGATGAGAATGAAAGGACTCAAACTCCCTATCTAGATTGACACCCTTACTAAATTTATCCCAGTCTGCGTCCTCTACCTTCCACTTAGGTAAAACTTCAGATGGAGCATTCAGAGCATATTTCAAATGGATCGGGTAGTGATCACTTCCATTTAAATCTTCATTAACAGACCAATTAAAATCAAGGTGGATACTAGTTGAAGAAATACTAAGGTCCAGTGCAGAGAAATGATTATCGTGAATGTTGTGGAAAGTCATTGACCCATTATTATACAGGGTAACATCATTCCTGTCAATAAGGTCTTCGATTAATTTCCCTTTACTATCTAAAACCGACTTCCCCAAAGGGGGTTGTGGGCATTAAAATCACCTAGCAGAAGTAAAGGAGCTGGAAGTTGGTCAATTAACGACTGAATATCTCCAATGTTAAAATCAAGGTCTGGTGGAAGGTATAAGGAGCAGATTGTTATCCTCTTTTCCAAAATGACTGAAATAGCGACAGCTTGTAGTGTTGTATTTAATTGTATTGTGGAGTGCTGTAGACATTTATTAATAATAATTGCAGCACCTCCATGGGCACGATCACCAGTTGGGGGATATGATTTAAATATTGAATAATTTAGTCCAGGATTATAAGCAGAGTTGCCTAACATTGTTTCCTGTAGGCATATAATCCCTGGATTGAATTCATGCATTAAAACTTTAAGGTCTTCTGTACGGGCTCTGAAACCTTTACAGTTCCACTGAAGAATATCGAGCAAGAATGCTAAGGTGGTAAAATGTGCTACTTCCCACTCCTTGGAGGAAGTACTGTTCCTAGGGTGGAGTGGGAAATTCTCCTTTATAAGAGATTGTTTTTTAATCCCTTTTCATCTGAATTGGTGTTCAGGGTCTTTGGTTGATCTTCATATTTTTTATTATGAACCTGATGTTCAGAATTACTACTGTGGTTCTGTGCACCACTAATCCTATTTGTCTTAGGGCAGCAAGACTGAATTGAACTCAGATGTTTTTGTTCTGAAACTACTTTTGGAACCACCTTTCTAGGAGGAGAGATGTCTTCCAAAACACTGAACCCATTTGAAGTTTTTATTATAAAATTATCATTATTTGGGGAACTATTTCTTGTGCGTTTCTTGGTAGTTGCAACCGTACTTTTATTATTATTTTTGTTTGTGGCTGTGGCGATTGATGGCTCTGAACTAGCTCTATCTAATTGGGATTGTCCCTTTAGCTTATTTTGGTTTGAAGTATTTTCAGAATATTTTCCTGAATTATTGGCTGATTTTGGCACCCTTATTTTTGGAGATGAATCGACAGCTGTGGATGTGGTGGAAGACAAATTTTCTGTGCTTTTGGAAGTACAATTTTTGCTATTGGACTTCAAAGCACTTGCCGACAAAAGTTTCTCACCAGTTTGGAGATTTTCATTATTATTTATGGTTCGAGAAATACCAGGTTTGTGATATCTTCTATCAGACACAGTTATTGGTGGCCTTACATTGTTGGAAGTTTTCATAAGTTTTATTACAGAAGCATATGTAGTGTTGGCACTTTTGTTTGCCCCCAATACCGTGCGCTTTGCTTCACTAATGCTGATATGTTCATTATCTGCCACTGCCAACACTTCTTGTTCAAATCTATATCTGGGACAAGCCCTAGAGTTTGGTGTGTGATCACCCTTGCAAAGAAAACAGTATCGGGCTGCTTTGCACTCATCAAAATTATCGTGCTCTGCAGAGCACACAGGACATCTTTTATTGTTATCGCAAGTTTTGAATGTGGCCATATTCAAAGCATTTGCGACACTGTCTAAGACTTCTTTTATATTTTTTAACCTGCATCCTCCCATGGCCAACAATGATGGTATCAGGTAGGTAATTGGAGGAGAAGGTTAAAAGGATAGCTGCATCACCACCCAGTTTTTTTACACGAGATACACAAGGAGGGCATCGATGGAGAATCTCCTCCTCTTTAAAAACATGCAAATCTTCTGAGTAAACTACTCCTTTCAGTGTATTAAAGAATCTGTGAGATGAAATAGATTCAATATTTCCACTTTCAGGAGGTTTAAAGTTAGATAACAGAACTGCTTGAGTCTCATTTCCAGCTTTTATTAGAAGGTTCTTTCCATACCGTTTTAAATTTCCAATGGGAATGGAACCAACCTTGCTCTCAATGCAGTCAGCAGCTTTTATCAAATTTTTCCCTCCCTCCTTGTAGATAGCAACATGCCATAAAGGGGGAGGAAGAGCTCTGGTACATGGGACTGGTCCATGTTCTTCAGCCTTTGGAACAAAGTCAAATGGCTCATCATTCAAGTTTTTCACTGAAAACACTTTCGTGCTGACAACTGAGTCATTTAGAATGTGGCCATGGAGTCTTTGTTGTGCCTCACTAGCTTCCAAGGGAGAGGAAAATTTGATAAAAGCACAAAATGACTGCTTATCTTTTCTAGAATTAATTTAATTCTTTCCACTTTGCCGAATTGTTTTACTACACTGTATAAACATTCGTAATCTAATGATAAGTTTACATTAGTGCAATAAAGGACCCTATTATTTGAATCAAATCCACCAGATTTATTAACACCCTGGTGTCTCAGTGTTTGGTTCTGTCCAACAGCCAAGCCCGTATCCATGTTCATGCCAGAAGTCGTTGCCAGTGCCGTTAAGTCGTCGGATCCAGGGGAGGGAGAACTAAAAGCCAAATCCATAAGTTTAAACCAGTCCACATGCAAAGGTCCAAAAAGTGCACACCCGACACCCAAGAGCCCCCGCACAGACCCCGACAGCATATCAAAAAGGACAAACTGGGCAGCTCTACTGCTCAGCTTCCCCACCCCAACACACTCCCAAAGCCCACGAAGAGACCCCAAGATGCCAAGCATGCACACATCAGACCACCACACACAAACTGGTTCATACACCCACCCAAAACTGCTTGTTCACATCAAGAAAGTATCGTAGATCAGTCAGGTATTCGCATTCTCCACCAATGGCACAAGTGAGAGTTGACTCCCAACAGTCCACCCCATACCCTACCCTTTCAGGATAGCACCAGTACACTTGCAGTGGCCCAGGTATAAGCCAATCCGCCTGCTGGGAGTTCTGCCCCCACTAATGGGGACTGACTCCCCACTCCAACCGTACTGGTGGGCTTCCGGACAAAAGCCAGGAGTCCCACCTCCAAAAACCAGCTCGCCCTGGATTCCGATGGGCTGATCTCCATAGATGGTTCCGCCCTCAGGATAGCAGTGGGAAAAATCCCATCACCATCTCTTAGGTCCAAACTATCTCAGGTGGAGACTCAACCACCACAACTCCCACAATTAGCTTCGAATGCGAACCCCTTCCAAAAAAACGATCCCTTCTCAGACTCGCCTAAGCAGTAAAATTTTGCGAATGTGGAAATGCCCACGCCATTTAAACCAAAAACTATGTAGGATAATTCGTCTGGACCTGGGCCCAAAGGCCAGGGTCCCTTAGCCCCTCACCTCGTCAAGGCATCCTACTCAAGGGGTCAACTCCAGTAGAAGAGGAAACCAATTGCTCTTTGGCCAATTGGGTGCCACAAGTGCTACTTGACCTTTGAATGATCTGAGTTTGTGTAAAACTTTCATCAATAGATTTATTGGTGGAAACAGATAGATCCTTTGCCATCTGTTCCAGTCGATTGACATCGCATCTGTGGAATGAGCTAGAGGGTCTAGATTGGGAGCAACGTAACACGGAAGCTTGTGGTTGCTCTCTGTGGCAAACAGGTCTATCTGGAGACCCGGTACCTGAAGACAAATCCACTTGAACGATGTCTTGTCCAAGGACCATTCCGACTCCAGCGGAGTTGTCCTGAATAGTGAATCTGCAATGACATTTCGAACACCTGCCAGGTGGGTAGCTGACAGGTGCCAAAGATGTTTCCTTGCCAGAGAGAAAACTGCAATCATTACATGATTGATATGGCTCGACTTGGAGCCCCCTCTGTTTAGGCAATGTACAACTACTGCACTGTCCAGCACCAGTCTGATGTGAATCTGTCTGGCTGGACGTAGTTTCTTTAATGTTAGAAATACTGCCATTGCCTCTAGAATGTTGATATGGAACTGGCGGAATACTGTCGACCATGTTCCTTGAATTTTCTTGTGTTGGGAGTATCCTCCCCATCCGCTTAGGGAAGCATCCGTATGGATCACTAGCGATGGAGGGGGAAATTGAAGAGGCACTCACCTTGCCAAACTCTTGACTGTCGACCATGGTCGAAGCCTCTTCCTCAATATCGGCGGAATTAGAGATACCTTGTCTCTGTTTCTGCTGTTGGCTCGTTTCCGCCATATAAATACCCTGTTTATATCCTTCAGTCTGACTTTTAGTAACAAGTCTGTTACTGAAGCGAACTGAAGAGAGCCTAGAACTCTTTCCTGGTTACGACGAGAGGCTCTTTTGTTCTTGAGGAACTGCCTGGTAGCTTTGGCTATTTCCCTCCTCTTGGCTGGCGGAAGTGACAGTTTGTGTGTGTTTAAGTCCCATTGGATTCCTAACCACTGAAATTGAGCAGCCGGAACTAGACGGGATTTCTTCCTGTTTATTTGGAATCCCAAGAATTCCAGGAAGTTGATTACTGTGATTGTTGCTTTTCGACATTCCTTGGCGTTGGATGCCCATATTATCCAATCGTCTAGGTTTGCGGCCAGCATAATCCCTTGAGCCTGTAGTTCTTGAACTACTGTCTCTGCCAGTTTGGTAAATATTCTGGGCACTATGTTGAGCCCTAATGGCATGATTCTGAACGCGAATGCTTGTTTTCCTAGTCTGAACCCTAGGTAAGGAGAGAAATTTCTCGAAATCGGGACGTGATAATATGCGTCTGAAAGATCTATAGAGGTGGTGACGGCCCCACGGGGAAGTAGGGTCCGTACCTGCGAGACTGTAAGCATGCGAAACTTGTCGCATTGAATGTATAAGTTGAGACGAGACAAGTCTAGAATTACTCTTTGCTTGTCTGAGTCTTTCTTTGGGACACTGAACAGACGGCCTTGAAATTTCAAGTGTCTGACTTTCTTTATTGCCTTCTTTTGCAAAGGTCTTTTGCAAAGTCCAGTAAGTCTTTGGATGGAGGTTGATGGAATCTGACTGGCGGAGGAGGCCCTCTGCTCCAGCTCCATCCCAGACCTTTTGATATTATACTGTGGGCCCATGAACTGAAAGTCCAATGGTCCCGGAAGAGATACAATCTCCCGCCTACCTGAGGAGTCTCCTTGATTGGAAGAGGACTTACTTCCTCTTCCTCCTCGGGCTCCTCTTCCACGCGAGAGAGGTGTGGACGCTGCTCTACCTCTGTAGGCGGCTCTGGCTCTACTACCCCTCGCATGCCTATTGTATCCGCGAAACGCCCCCTGGTTTTCAAACGAGGCGTTGAAAGCTGGGGACGTCACGAAGGCTGGTGGAGCAGAAGCTTGCTGAGCCGGCTGTACTAGAAAATATTGCTGCTGAAGCAGTGCCTTGGATGTGGAAGGCTGTCCGATCTGCGAGACCGGTACCGCCTGAGGCACAGTCTGAGCCTGAGGCTTCTGATAGTCCTGGAGTCTCCTGAACCTCTTCCTTTCCTTAGGTTGAGGTCCGGAGGTCTCAGAGGACTTCCTTTGGTAAGGAAGACCCCAGCGAGAGCGAAGGCTCTGGTTCGCTCTGGTTGCCTCTGCCAAGACGTTATTGACCTCATCCTCTGGGAAGAGGTTAGGTCCCCAGATAGAGCTCTTCATGAGTCTATTGGGCTCATGCCTGATGGTGGCGTCGGCGAATATGTGCTTCCGGCAGTTCTGCCTCACAACCACAGTCATAAAGATCCGATTGGAAGGATGCCAGTAATGACTTTGTGAGAACCTGAAACAGTGGTTCGTCAGTATATACTAGTGCAGTCACCTCTGAGATGGTGACGCAATGAATGGAACGACTCAGCCTGCATCTTGCCTCATACTCCGTCTTCAGCAGAGCCTCCGGAACCTTGGGAAGTTGCTCGCTGAACAGGGTGGAGGCACACTCGGGATCGAGTTTCTCCACCGTGAACGTCGCCAGAGCTCCCAACCAACATTCCGAACCTCCGGGGAAGAGGAGGGAAGTGGGATCTGTCTCCCGGAGTTGAGGTATGGGCTTGCCATCCATCCCAGCCTTAAGGGTCAGCTCTGCAATCTTAGTAGTGCAGGGGGTCGGAATAGAACCACCTACAGAGAATATAGTAAAACTTCCTCTAAAGGGAATAAGTTTGGTGTTCTCGCACTCCCAGTCAGTGAGAGCGCGCATCAGGGTGGATTGAGCTCGGTCCCTAGGAAAGATGACCGTTTCCTTAGGGACCTTATCAAATCTAATCCAGGCCTCCTCAGTTAACCTGGCATAGCCTGGATAGGGAGGCACTAGGTTGGCTGGAAAGAACTCTAGTTCTTCCAGACGACGAGTGCCCAATCCCTCTATGGTCAGTGTGTCATTATGCAGCGGAGCATGCAGGGCCAGCCGCCACGGGTTCCTCTTATCAAAGGGAGGCAGTCTGGAGGCATCCGGGACAACATATGACTGTTGTACTGCTTTGGATTGGATGAATCCGGCAAGCAAACTTCCTGGGTCTCCATCTTCTGTGCCAATGACAACACTGACTGTCCTGAGGTCTCTAAGCTTGTGACAAGCTGAGACGAGAGATCTTGTAGCCGAGCTTCAACCTCTGAATCGATCCTCTGCATCAGCAGGTCGACGAAAGCCTCAGAGTCGAAGCTAGGCTGTGGGGGCTTAGTCTTTGAAACTCTGGTCCTCGACCCCTTAGACGGGGGAGTAGCCTTACTTGAGGACGTCACTGGTTTGGGAGCCAGTGACGACCTAGAGGGAGCTGGCGGATTAGACCTTTGAGGTCTGGAAGGCTTAGGTAAGTCCTTCCTTTTCAGAGATTTCACCTTGGGGATAACAGACCGGGATCTGTCCCCAAGGTTAGCTGAGTTGGAAGAGGACGAAGAAGGTGAACTGGATAAAATAGACCTACTCCTACTACCTTCACCTGCCTCACTTACCACCCTACCTTCTACCTGGTGGTCATCCACGCTCATCGGTTCAACGTGAATGTTGATGGCCGCTACTTATTCCGCCACCTCTTCGCACAGATCTTCGTCTTGGGGGGTCTGCGTCTCTTCCCTGAACCTCGCAATGAGTGGGGCGGCCACGTCCTTCGGCGGTACTGCGGCAGAGATCCGAGCATTTGGATAAAGGAGATTGCAAATCTCCTCCGACAGTACATAGGGGCGGCCAGACGCTACATTTCTTCCAAATCCGCCGACCCAGGTCTTCAGGGTCGACAGCGAAGAGGCTCGGATTGCTTGGTTAGATGACACATCTGTTACCAGCTCATAAAGAGCGTAACAAATCTCACAGCTGTCCGGGTGCCAAACAACCAGGTCTCCAACTTGCACCGCGCAGCTGGAGTGCGAGCGGCACACCTCGTGTCCGCAGGGTTGTTGGAGGACGGTCGTGCAACCTGGCTCCTGACAATATACCATCTGTAAGTGGAATGATGGTACACGAGTATCATCAAGGCAGGACCCGCCAGAACTGAGTCCGGCAGCAAAAGTCTATTTTAAAAGATTTATGCCATGGGATGGTTAACTAACTAATATTTGTGTTCCAAGCAAGTACTCCATGTTACTCCACCGTGACTTATCACTGAAATCTCATTGTGTCACAATTATGGAATCGGCGTAATATGAGCGAAATAGTGTTCGCATATAGCTCATCTCTCAAATCACCCAAGGCAGTAACCAAATAATGGAAACCGTAAAACATGCCAGAAACCATACCCACCGAAGTGGTTAATTGGACAATAACACACGAGAAACCCGACTAGTCCGGCGGAGACTCTGCCGCCTCAAGCAGGCGTTGTACATAAAGTACCTTTTAAAACAACGAATTCTATCGTATCGTAACTCCTATTTGCTTTCGCGGGACAGTGTTTGACACTCCAGCTACTAACTACTATAATTAATTAGCCCTTAAACGCCTGTTGGACGTAGCAAACGTCGACTAAAATTGTCTGTTGAATGCCGAGTGGACGTAGCAAACGTCGACTACAAAAAATGTCAACCTTCAGTCAACTTTGACTCGACCGAAATGGTCGAAAAACGCAATTGTAAGCTAAAACTCTTACATTCTAGTAATATTCAATCATGTACCTTCATTTTGCAACCAATTGGAAGTCTCTAGCACAATATTTCAATTTATGGTGAATTTTTGAAAAAAACTTTTTCCTTACGTCCGCGCCAGAAATTCTTTCGTCTCGTTGTCGTAATGTTTGCTTCGTTTTATATTAGTCGTTACATAAAGTTTTATATATGGAAATGTGCGCAATTTCATGTAGAATACAACAGAAAATAACTCATGGTTGTAGCTTTTACCAGTTTTGAAATATTTTCATATAAATCACGATAACTGCCAAAATTTCAACCTTCGGTCAACTTTAACTCGACCGAAATGGTAAAAAAACGCAATTATAAGCTAAAACTCTTACATTCTAGTAATATTCAATCATGTACCTTCATTTTGCAATAAACTGGAAGTCTCTAGCACAATATTTCGATTTATGGTGAATTTCTAAGAGAAAAAAAAAAAAAAAAAAAAAAAAATTTCCTTACGTCTGCGCACGGTAACTCGGCCGAACATCTCAGAAATTCTTTCGTCACGTTGTCGTAATGTTTGCATCGTTTTACATTAGTCGTTACATACACTTTTACATATGAAAATGTGCGCAATTTCATGTAGAATACAACAGAAAATAGCTCATGGTTGTAGCTTTTATCAGTTTTGAAATATTTTCACATAAATCACGATAACTGCCAAAATTTCAACCTTTGGTCAACTTTAACTCGACCAAAATGGAAAAAAAACGCAATTGTAAGCTAAAACTCTTACATTCTAGTAATATTCAATCGTTTACCTTCATTTTGCAATAAATTGGAAGTCTCTAGCACAATATTTCGATTTATGGTGAATTTTTGAAAAAAACATTTTCCTTACGTCTTTTTGTAACTCGGCCGAACATCTCAGAAATTCTTTCGTCACGTTGTCGTAATTTTTGCTTCGTTTTATATTAGTCGTTACATAATGTTTTATGTATGGAAATGTGTGCAATTTCATGCACAATACAACAGAAAATAACTCATGGTTGTAGCTTTTATCAGTTTTGAAATATTTTCATATAAATCACGATAAATAGAAAAAATTCGACTTTCGGTCAACTTTAACTCGACCGAAATGGTCAAAAACTGCAATTGTAAGCTAAAACACTTACAGTCTAGTAATATTCAATCAATTAGCTTCATTTTTTCAACAAACGTGAAGTCTCTAGCACAATATTTCGATTTATGGTGAATTTTTGAAAAAAACATTTTTTTACGTCCGCACGTTACGAATTCATGCATCATTTTGTGATAATATTTTCTCTAATTCATGCATCATTTTGTGATAATATTTTCTGTGTGTTGCTTTGATCGTTTTACAATTTGTTATATACCAAAATCATCGCAATTTAGTGTACAATACAAAGAAAAACAAAATAACCTGTTAGCTTTAACTGTTTTGCTCACAGCGCGATTTGTATAAAATTATATGAAAATTTTTTTTTGCGCTGTCATATATTTCAATATTTATATATGATAATGATATTTTTTTCATTTCTGATGGTTGCATACTAAACTTCAGGCAATGACAAAAAAAGGAGACAAAAATGAACTCTTAATCTTAAAAACTAAGCGTGCTGTGATTTTTTAAAAAAAACTTTTTTCCCGCTTCGGCGCTAACTCACCAAACGCCGCCGGCATACGGGAGACGTTTTTGTAAATAGAGGCTCGGCGTTCAAGGGTTAATATTAAAGGTGTCTGTACTTTTATATTTGGCGACTCAATCTTCTAGCTCTAATTGGGAAAGAAGGTGGGTGATTGTTTACAAACACAATTCTTAATCCAAGTAATTTTTTGGTTGGAGAATCATTTGTCTGAATTCTCAGAGCACTCTTCATTGTCACTAGCACTCTATGGAGAGAGAGACAGGTAGTTCACCACATTCAACTTGTAAAGAAGACATTGGTGATGATTGAAAAGCTCCTGACCTTATTCTAAGGCCTTTATTACGAAATAGGTCTAACGTTTTCAGCGTTGCTTCTGATGCCGAGGCATATATTTCACTTCCATAATCAATGATAGACAGCACTGTTGCTTTATACAGTAAAGTATGTCTATCAGTTCCCCAAGTAGGGTTCCAGAGTTTTTTAATTAGGTTTAATGCTCTTTTACATTTTGATTTCATGTATGTTATGTGGGCTTTCCAGTTCAAGTGAGCATCAAATACTAATCACAAAAATTTTGCTGTTTGGCTAATTGGTATGGAATGATTTCTGATTTTTAAATCTATTTCTGAACTTTTTTTTCCATTTTTTATTTTTATATAACATTACAGCACAAGGTTTTTGTATAAAAAATTTAAAGTCTACAGATGAGGCCCATTCATCTATTTTTATTATAGTTTTATTAATGATTCCATTCATCTATTTTTATTATAGTTTTATTAATGATTCGCTCGGCATGTTTTATGAGAGATGCTGAATATATGGCAAAATCATCCATATAACAGTTAATTTTAATTCTGATTGGTAGATTATTACTGATATCATTTATTGCTAAAGTGAATGGTGTGCCACTAAGGACGCTTCCTTGTGGAACACCATTTTGAAGTGGAAATGTACTTGACAATACATCATCAATTCTCACCTGAAAAGTATGATTTGTCAGAAAGTTTTGGATAAACCTAGGTAAATTGTCCACAGATGCTGTTTTTATGTAACGTTTTTAATATTGCATATCTCTATGTAGTATCATAAGCCTTTTCAATGTCAAAAAAAGATGGCTATAGTAATTTGTTTTTGTTCAAATCCTCTTCGTATGTGGTCTTCCAAGTTAGACAGAGCATCCAGTGTAGATCTGTTATAAAATGACCCAAGCTAAGTCAAAATTTTATTTTCTCGAATGTGCCATGTTAGTAGAGCATTTACCATTTTCTCTAGTAATTTGTATAAACAGCTTATTAAAGAAATTGGTCTGTAATTGTTTACATTACTGGGATCTTTTCCAGGTTTTGGGATAGGAATAATTATAGCTTTACGTCATTCATCAGGAAATAAATTTCAAAGCCATAAGTGGTTATAACACTAATACGTATGACTTTGCTAAAGGTGCTAAATGGCTGATCATTTCAAAACAAATACCGCCACCTTCAGGGACAGATTTATTGCTGTTCAACAGAGCAAATTCCAACTCTTCCATATTGAATTTTCTGTTATAATATGTCTTCTTTTGTTTCAAAATTTATTTTTATTAATTCTATACTATTTTTTTGTGCAGAAATGCTCATCTAAATTTTTGTCACTACTTACTTTTGCTAAACTTTCTCCTATTACATTACTTTTTTCTTTTGTATCAAGTATTTGTTTCCCATCTTTTATTATGGCATGTCTAGGTGGTTTAACATGGGTGCCATTTATTTTCCCGAATTTTTCCCATATTTATGCATGGGAGTATTACAGTATTACAGAGATCTGATACATATTTCCTCCATGATATTATTCTTCCTTGAATTACTTCTCGTTTAAGTTTTGCAGAGATTTTGTTACATAGAGGTTTTAATGTTTCAATTTCTAATACAGATAATAATATAGTCAGTTTTTGTAAAGTTCTTTCTAATATCGGTAATGTTTTGTTTATTTTACTGAATTTTCTATTTAAATTATTTAACAGTCTTCCAATTAGGTGTTTATCTTTATTAATTCTGTTAGTTTTTCAGACCAACATGGGACTTTGTGTTTTGTTGGATGAACTTTTGATTTTGGTATCGCTTTATCAGCAGCATTTTTAATGAAATCAACAAGAAATCTATTAGTTTCATTATGGTCTTTTAATTATTCAAATGGTGGGATATTTCTAGTGTGGAATTCATATTGCTCCCAATCTGGTTTATAAATGTTATAGTGAGGGACATGCTTGGTGGGATTATTTTGCAATAAGGAAATTGATATTGGGAAAAGATCACTTGTATGCAAGTCATCAACTGTATTCCAATCCAATCTGTCTACTATGTTTACCGTACATAGAGTGAAGTCGACTGAGGAAAACGTTCCATGTGCTTTAGAAAAATATGTGCTCATTTCGTTATCACTTATACAGTACATGTCGTATGAATCTATGAATTCTTCTATTTTACTTCCTGCTCTATTTGTCTTTACATCAGGTTGTGGGCATTAAAATCACCTACTATTAATGCAGGGTCCTTGGCATTATTAAGTAATTCTTTAAGTTTGTCAGTCATAATTTTTATTAGGCTGGTTGTAGAAATTATAAATTACTCAATTATAATTTTTTATTCGTATTCTAATACTCGATACTTGCAGATCAGTAAAGTTTACAGGTACTCTGTCCTAACATACTTTGTTATGTACATATATACCAGTACCTAAATTTCCTTCTTCCTCTCTAGATGTAGATGCTAAGGTATACTTACCCGTTGTTGATACTGTTTTGTTGACGTGTTGTGAACATATCATCATTGGTTCGTATTCTTTTAGTAATCTGTGTTTTTCCTAGGAGTAATCTGATCTGTAGACCATTTACGCTCCATTGTATAATATAGCTTCTGAAAATATTTTATTATAGCAGTCAAGTTTTGCTTTCTCTTTTCGTATTATCAACTTGGATTTTTTCTAACAGTTTACTCACGACATTCATTTGTTTTTCTTTATAATATACTAAGTGCTCTATGCACATGCAACCTTTTTCATGGGTACTCAAATCTGTGGTTTCCTTTTCTCTATATTTCATAAAATTTCTTACAAGGTTTGTCACACCATCCTTTGTTATGTTTTTGTTATTACTGCACAACTCCATAAAACAATCAGTACAACCACAAGTGTTTTCTTGTACATGCCAAGTTTCATTTGCTCTTGTACCAATTATTGGTGATGGAGTAATCTCATCTCCCTTGACATAATCATTGTTATCATGAACTTCAGTGTTTTGGATATCTGTATCCATAGGTTTTACTATTATTTTAGAAGAAAGATATATTCTTAGCTTGTTTTTGTTCTTTCTTCGTATCCTTTGTCTTTGGTTTAACAACGTTGCTCTAATAGTAGTTGGTTTTATGTTTTGGGTGGTGTTCTCTGGTGTTCTCTCCAAAGGTCTCTTTTTACCCTTAATGTCCAGTCCTTCACAACTTTCCTTTGTTACTTCTGTATTAGTATCTTCTTGTGCTCCTATTTGCATTAACATTCCAAATGAATTTGATAAAATGTCATCATATCCTTTGTGCCCATTTCTTGATTCTTTACCATATTAGTTTTTTTTTCTGTAAAGCATTAACTTCTTGAGATTTATTTAGCTGCATTTTATTACTTCTATCTGCATGTGTTTTGTTTCATCATTGGTTTTTGTTGTCGAAGAAAATGCAAGTTTCTTAGCGAGATTTTGAAATCCTTTCACTTTCAATTCTAATTTAGCCTCTTTTATAGACATCCCTGTTCTTTCTTGCAACATTTTTAATTCCATATTGTATATGTAATACATGAATTCTTTGGACCTTGCATGATGATTCTGCCCACAGTTTATACACTTTGGTTCATTGCACTTTCATTGCGTGTAATACATGAATTCTTTGTTCCTTCCATGATGATTCTGCCCACAGTTTATACACTCTGGTTCACTGCACTTCCATTGCATGGTATGTTCAGTAGATCCACAATAAGCACATACCATTTCATTTCTACAACTTTTCTTTGTGTGCCCATACTTATTGCAATTTTGACACTGCAGTGGCTTTGGGACACAGGGTCTTAAGACAGTTCTCTGTTTTGGCCTAAAATCTTTATTTTTTGAGGTAAATCTTCACCCACAAATTTTATTTTTGCTATTTTCAATGTTTATTACTTTTTTTTACTTGGTACAACATATACCTCATAATCCTGGACCTTGGGGTATCTCTTTTTGAGCGAGTCTAATAGCATTTTCTTTTTGATTGGTTTGTTATTTTCAGGAAGTATTAATGGTACCCTGAATGCTGTTCATAGAATTGTGTTTTTCCACTTTTACTTTAATGTTATCTACATTTTTGAAAGACAGAGTCTTCGGACTGACTTTTTGTTGTGGCTTCTATAAGCCAAGTCTAATCTTTTATTTGTCTGAATGACATTTCTGCCATTGGATGCTGATTTAGTAGATAATTTTCTAATTTTCAGGCTGAAATATTTTGGTCAGCTTCCATGGTCAGGAATCTTGACCAACTTCCTGACCCAAAGAGGGAACCAAAGTCAGTCAAGGTTGGGTCAAGACGATATTTACTTTTGAGTTTTTTCTGCACTGGAGCATAGGGTTCCAGTGTATTACACTAGTATGTTTCTTGGATTTTTCCAAACAAAGGTTGTCAGAGGAAGTTCCAGCAGTCTTCAACTGTGCCAGACTGTACCATCAAAGGGACCAGGGGTACTTAAATCCTTATGGTCACTATTCATAGATTGAAAAAAAAAAAAAAAAAAAAAAAAAAAAAAAAAAAAAAAAAAAAAACTGAAACCCTTAAAAAGATATCATCAGTCTTTCATGAAGTTTATGCTTCCACCACTGGCACAAGTGAGAGCAGACTCCCAAATGTCTGCACCCTACCCTAACCCACAGGGGGATGGTATAACATGATTAGAGTGACACAAGTGTAGGCCAAACCTGCTTGCTAGGACTGAGAGTATTACAATAAAATCATCCCCACCCTAATCACATCATGGGCAAACCAGATAGAATGCCGAGAGTCCTATCCCTAGAACCAGACCCCCCTGGAATCTGTGGTCCAGCTCTAAAGAATAGTTCTGCCCTTGAAATATTCTGATACCTCTCAGGTCCAAACATTATCGAGTAGTCGATGGTCCTAACACAGTTCCCACTATTTAGCTTCGGATATAAACCTAATCCCAGCTATGATATCTTTTCCTATTTAACAGGTCCAATAAATTTGAGGAAAAGTGGAAAATTTCACAAAAATTAATCCAAACAAATGTATAATGGTATACGGGACACTTGGGCTCAAACCCAGGAACAAATTCCTGGGGTTCAAGAGTCCCCTCACCACATCAAGGTGGTCCCAAGTTGAGGGGGATGCTAATTGATTATTGAAGATGAAACTTTGAAGAGAAAAAAAAAAAAAAAAAAAAAAAAGCCAGAAACACAAAACAAAACCTGTTCCCACATACAATATGGAAGATAATTAGAATCAAGGTTAAGTCTGCTACTTTTTACATGGCAAAATTAATTGTAACGTGTGATCAAGGTTACCTTGTCAGAGCTTTTAAATACAGAACTGTCAGGTTTTCTTCCATGAAGGGGTGGACAATTTGCGTCCACCAAAGCAACGTCCACATTAACATCCTCATCATCACCATCATTGTGGAAGCTGGTTTTGGGAGCAGTCTGAAACAGAATTAAATAAAAGTCAGTCTTCAAGAAAATCCAGTCATAAAAGTATGTAGGTCATGAAATCTTTACTTCCACTAACCATCTGTGGCAAACGTTAAGTCATGGGAAAATTGACTTGGTGCTTACTTCATAGCCAACAAATATAAGGTAGGTCCCAAATTTCACAAATGGACATTGGAGTTATTCAAAGGAAAACAATGAGATTTTTTTTTTTCATAAAAATATTTCTAACAAACACAAAGACTCATTTTACCAATATTTCATTATTCAATTTGAGATTGCCATTACAGGAAGCTCCTAATTATCCGGATCCTTATTATCCAACAATCGACTTTAACTGACACAACTGGACTCCCAGGGGACCAAAGATATACAATACATGCATGTGTGATTGTGTGTGTATATATATATACATACATTTTTTCATGGCGATAGGTTCCTGAACCCATTACAGAAATGCAAAATCCCCTCTAAAAATGCTTACAACTGCCAAATACCATGTACCCCCTTAAACTAAAACATTATAATGTGGCGGAATTCAAAACACAAAAACAACACACAACACAGATACATAGAACACCCACCCTGATCCTCGGTTGCTGGGAGATGGCTTAAGGGTCCACGGTCGCCAACACAGCACACAAACAAAACTAAAACAGACTCTCAACCAACAAACGGCATTAAACAGAAAAACACACGACTCACGAACATACAATAACAAAAGGAAGACGAGACACATGCACCGACAACAGCAGCATCAAAAACTCAGACGAACTGAACTGACTACTTTCAAAGTTGAACCTCAACTCAAGACTGAACTACTGACAGACAGACAGACAGCGCCGGAAACAAACTCCAACTAACGACCCTTATCCCTCCTCCAACAACCGAAACACTCACTAACGACATTTACTCACTCGCTCGCTCTCTCTCTCACACAAAACGTTGGGAAATGCTAAATAAAAATTCATTCATCCATCTATAATAACTATCTTAAACTTAAACGTTTACAACTGTCTATTTTAAAAGTTCACTGCCTAATTTAATAGTTCAAACAAAAATATACCTTAAATTATCATACTAAAACTATTTAATATCAGTTCAAACAAAAAATACACCACAAACCATCATCCTAACACACCCTACTAAGGAATTCAGAGCCAATGAAACACGGTTTTTCGGCAACACCTTTTTATCAAAACATTGGATAAAGGTGAATGTTGGCAAGTGTGTATTCTATAACCCTACCTAATTTTTTCAAGTATTATTTAGTACCCAAGTTCGATAGTTTTGATATTTATAGGGTAAAATGAAGTTACCAATGCCAGAACCCAGAAAATCACACACAAGGATCCTAAAACCATTCATGTTGTGAACATATAATATGACATCATGAGGCTCTGCCCATCCACCAGGTAGGCAGGTAGTAAGAATGGATATGCTTACAGTCTAGGCTTCAACAAATTTAATAATGGGCAGTAAGATATGGAATTGTACGTGTGGTTGCAAGACTGCATTTGTGCTATGGCTTGCCACCTTGTATACAAGCAAGAAGACCCGTGGCAAGATTTACTAGTGTGGACAGGTACTTATTTCTATAGTGGGTAATAGTTACTTGGCAACACTCAACTCTTGCTGCAGCAAATAGAAAGCTTTAGCGTCGAAACCTGAAGTAAAACAAAACAGATTATATCTTTTTGTATTCTCGGCCTGAATTGATGTAGATCTAACAAATGATCAATAGACTGGTTCGTTATGTGGATGAATTACATACTCTGAATTATTTGTAAAGTAGAAACAATACGAATATCAAGAAAATGGAAGAATACCAAGCTAACAACTTAACAACTGCTGTGGACGTTGCGATGAAACCTACACAACAATGATGATAATTAATAATAATCCTGAGAATGATAATGCAAATCATGAAAACAATGACAAATCCTCCCACCATCATTGATATCGCTGAAGCCTAGAATGGGTATTAATATCAATTAGAGAATGTCATCGGCAAGTAGGCAAAGCCAAAGTGAAAAGATGTTTTCCCCAGATGTAAACTTCTCTTCGCTGTTGGTGGAGCCTTATGACGTCATAGGTTAACATCACTATTGCGTTCAAAACCCTTACCTGCGATTTTGATGGCTTTGGCATAGAAAACACACTTTTACTCTGATAAGTACCATAACTACTGTACTGTACTTGGGTACTAAATACTCGCAAAAATTAGGTAGCGTTATAAAATATGTTATAAAATATGCACATGCCAATTCTCACCTCGCAGTTATTCTTAAGTATATACACCACCTAAAACCCTTATAACCATGATTTACTAATTTTAAAATAACAATGAAAACACAAAAAATATCTAGTGTATAACATGTTAATATAAATTAAATAAATCTTTAATACAAATTAAATAAATCTGTCTTACAGAACGTCTGACAACTAATCAAGTTACCCCTGTATACATAAGCATAGTTGTTTTCTCTCTCAGTATTGAAGTCGTCCAGTTTTCCATTTACATTGGTAAATACAATTAAAATTATCACATTCACTTTTTTTTTTTTGTAGAGCAACACTGTTCAGTCACTAATTATTGTATTTTTTCATATTTTGTTCATGACTTAATACAGATTATAATAAAAATTATTTACAGCGTACTTACATTGTACTGCTGTATCTGTTAAGCTTATTCCACATTGGCCAGAGACTAAGATAACAGTTTCTTTCTCTCTCAGAGAGAGAGAGAGAGAGAGAGAGAGAGAGAGAGAGAGAGAGAGAGAGAGAGAGAGAGAGAGAGAGAGAGAGAGAGAGAGAGAGAGAGAGAGAGAGAGAGAGAGAGAGAGAGAGAGAGAGAGAGAGAGAGAGAGAGAGAGAGAGAGAGAGAGAGAGAGAGACTTTATACCGGATTTTTTGTGAATGCGAATACTGGGAGTTTCCTGTGTGTGTGTATATAATTTATATAAATACACACACACAAATATGAATGTATGTGTGTGTGTGTTACTCTCAATGTGGGTAATTGCCTAATGTGAATATTAGGCAAAACTAAATTGCCTAGTGTTCACATTAGGCAAGCATTTTGCACAATGTTTACAACAGGCAAATTACTTGAATAATGTTCACTTTAAGCAAGACTTTAAGATTAGGCAATGGTATTTTGCCTGATATAAATAGACTGCCACTTTTTACATGGCAAAATTAATTGTAACGTGCAATCAAGGTTACCTTGTCAAAGCTTTTAAATACAGAACTGTCAGGTTTTCTTCCATGAAGGGGTGGACAATCTGCGTCCACCAAAGCAACGTCCACATTAACATCCTCATCATCATTATCATTGTGGAAGCTTGTTTTAGGAGCAGTCTGAAATAATAAAAAAAAAAGTCGGTCAAAAAAATCCAGTCATAAAAGTATGCAGGTCATGAAATCTTTATTTCCACTAACTAACTGTGGCAAATGTTAGTCATGGCAAAATTTACTTGGTGCTTACTTCATAGCCAACAAATATCAGGTAGGTCCCAAATTTCACAAAAGGACATTGGAGTTATTCAAAGGAAAACAATGAGAATTTTTTTTCACAAAAATATTTCTAGATGAAAAATTAACACTTCTCTTAAATCAACACAAAGACTTATTTTATCAATGATTTCATTATTCAATTTGAGATTGCCATTACAGGAAGCTCCTAATTACCTGGACTCTTATTATCCAACAGTCAATGCTAACTGACACAACTGGACTCCCAAGGGACCAAACATGCATGTGTGTTTGTGTATACAGTTGTATGTATATGTATGTTCAGAGCTCCACCTTATTTTCATGGTGATAGGTTACAGAATCCACCACAGATATGTAAAATCCCCCACAAAAATGCTTTTAACTGCCAAATACCCTGTATCCCTAAAACTAAACGCTTATAACTGTATTTTAAAAGTTCCCTGCCTAATTTAATAGTTAAAAAAAAAATATACCTTAAATTATCATACTAAAACAATTTGACCCTTAAACGCCGACTGGACGTATCGTAAGTCGACTAAAATTGTCTGTCGGGTGATGAGCGGACGTACCGTACGTCGACTACAAAAAATTTCAACCTTCAGTCAACTTTGACTCGATCGAAATGGTAAAAAAACGCAATTGTAAGCTAAAACTCTTACATTCTAGTAATATTCAATCATTTACCTTCATTTTGCAACAAACTGGAAGTCTCTAGCACAATATTTCAATTTATGGTGAATTTTTGAAAAAAAACTTTTTCCTCACGTCGGCACGCGCTAACTCGGCCGAACATCTCAGAAATTCTTTCGTCACTTTGTCGTAATGTTTGCACCATTTTATATTAGTCGTTACACAAAGTTTTATATATGAAAATGTGTGCAATTTCATGTAGAATACAACAAAAAAAAGCATGGTTGTAGCTTTTATCAGTTTTGAAATATTTTCATATAAATCACGATGTGCCAAAATTTCAACCTTCAGTCAACTTTGACTCAACCGAAATGGTCTAAAAATGCAATTGTAAGCTAAAACTCTTACATTCTAATAATATTCAATCATTTACCTTTATTTTGCAACAAATTGGAAGTCTCTAGCACAATATTTCGATTTATGGTGAATTTTTGAAAACTTTTTCCTTGCGTCCGCGCGGTAACTCGGCCGAACATCTCGGAAATTCTTTTGTCACTTTATCGTAATGTTTGCACCATTTTATATTTGTTGTTACATAAAGTTTTATATATGAAAATGTGCACAATTTCATGTAGGATACAACAAAAAGTAACTCATGATTGTAGCTTTTATCAGTTTTGAAATATTTTCATAAAAATCATGATAGAGAAAATTCGAACTTTGGTCAACTTTAACTTGACCGAAATGGCCTAAAACTGCAATTGTAAGCTAAAACATTTACAGTCTGGTAATATTCAATCAATTACCTTGATTTTGCAACAAACGGGAAATCTCTAGCACAATATTTTGATTTATGGTGAATTTTTGAAAAAACTTTTTTTTTTTACGTCCGCACGTTACGAATTCATGCATCATTTTGTAATATTTTCTCCGTGTTGCTTTAATCGTTTTACAATTTGTCATATACCAAAATCATTGCAATTTAGTGTATAATACAAAAAAAAAAAAAAAAAAAAAAAAAAAAACTCATTAGCTTTAACCGTTTTGCGCACAGCGCGATTTGTATACAATTATATATGATTTTTTTTTTTCGCTGTCATATATTTCAATATTTATATATGACAATGGTATTTTTTTTCATTTCTGATGGTTGCATACTAAACTTCAGGCAATGTCAAAAAAAGGAGCCAAAAATGAACTCAATCTTAAAAACTTAGCGTGCTATGATTTTTAGGGGAAAAAAAAAAAAAAAAAAAAAACACACACACACACCGCTTCGGCGCTAACTCCCGAACGCCGCCGGCATACAACAGACACTTTTGTAAATAGAGGCTCAGCATTTAAGGGTTAATATCAGTTCAAACAAAAAACGCCACAAACCATCATCCTAAAACACCCTACTAAGAAATTCAGAGCTGATGAAACACGTTTTTCGGCAACACCTTTTTATCGAAGCATCGGAAAAAGGCAAAGTTGGTAAGTGTGTATTTTATACCCCCTATCTAATTTTTACAAGTATTATTTAGTACCTAAGTTCGATAGCTTTGATATTTATAGAGTAAAATGAAGTTACCAATGCCAGAACCCAGAAAATCACACACAGGATCCTAAAACCATTCATATCATAACATAATATGGCATCATGAGGCTCCACCCATCCACCAGGTAGGCAGGCAGTAAGAATGGATATGCTTACAGTCTGGGCTTCAACAAATTTGATTATGGCCAGCAAGATAGATAATTATCCCCGTGGTTGCAAGACTGCATTTGTGCTATGGTTTGCCATCAAGATATCATCCGGACTGAATGGCCAGCGAAGTCTGCGGACTTAAACCCAATAGAAAATCTTTGGGCTTATATTGTAAGTAAATAGGATAGTAGCGAAATAAGGACCAAAGGAGCCCTAATTAGTCATGCCAAGTCAGTATGGGAGTCACTTAGGCCTAAGCGTCACGAAATCAACATTTGTGAAAAACTCGTGGATTCTATGCCGAGGAGACTGGGTGTGTGTTTGGTTGTGTGTTTAATTTGACGAAAGATGGGTACAGATTACTCTAGTGCAGGTAATTCTCTTTATTATGTAATACTAATACTAATACTAATACTAATATATATATATATATATATATATATATATATATATATATATATATATATATATATATATATATATATTATATATATTACTAAAAGGACCTCATTCAAACTGGATGGTATCTAATGGAGTTTTTATTCAAAAGTTACAAGCTTTCTTGGACAAACAGTCCACATTATCAAGTATCCGTACATTGTACGGATACTTGATAATGTGGACTGTTTGTCCAAGAAAGCTTGTAACTTTTTGAATAAAAACTCCATTAGATACCATCCAGTTTGAATGAGGTCCTTTTAGTAATTCTACTAATGCACAGAACAATTGTGTATGTGATAAAGTTAATATATATATATATATATATATATATATATATATATATATATATATATATATATATATATATATATACATATATATATATATATATATATATAAAATTTATTTTTTAATTTCTTTCCCGTTATTATAAATGCAAATATTTCTCGTTACTTTATAACACTGAAAATACATATTTATTTTGTTGTATAACACTGGAAATACCTATTTATTTTGTTGTATGAGTGAAAATACATATTTATTTTGTATCTAGTGTTTATGTAACCTATATAAAAAATATTAGGTTTCACTAATTTACAGTAGTTAAGCAATGGATTAGTCATTAAAATACCATTCTTGTAAAGTTTTATTCATAATAATAATATTCCTGCAGATCTTTATAGAAGTCGTAATTGTTGATGTTGCTAAGACTGATATTGTTCAACTTATAACAGTTGAAGGCCTATGTCTACAAAGATCACACATATGAAGGCGATAAAACAAAGATAGCGATTGCTTTTGGAGATGAAATATTAAAGCATAAGAACAGTGATGACCGTTGAAGTATTTTAGTAACATCCTTTCATCAAGTAACTTATTACCGCAATAGCAGAAAAAAAAAAAAAAAAAAAAAAAAATCCTGGTTTAATCTCTCTAGCACACTAGTAGCGTCCGAGTTGTTTCAAGCCCTTATGGCGGAGTTGCCAGATAGCGCCAGATGTCACTATTTCAATCGCTTACGGCTGAGTTGCCAGATAACGCCAGATGTCACTATTATCAGCTGTTGTCCGAAAAGTTTTGAAGGATGTTGCAAAACTTTTTTGAGTGATTGTACATATATATATGTATGTATATGTTGTATATTACTTTAGTTTAGTTTAACTTATTATCAACTTTATTTTCTGTTACTGTAGTGATGTCTTCATTACATCATGCCTACAGCCATTAGGCCACTGAATTTTAAATCAAGTGTCTGTCTCAGCTATATAGAGAATACATCTCTTTTCAAGAACTCATCTTTTCCTAACTCCTTTGTAAGGGATACATAACAAATTGAAGTCCTGCATTCATCCTTACAGAGAATAACTGAAATACTTTAGAAGATATTTCAATTGGCGACGAGGAATACAATACGGTAAACGTAAATTTATTAAACATGGCTACACAGTGTCCAGCATTCAATCCTAGCTGAGAAACTGTGGTGGAGTTTCTTGAATGATTCACAGTTCAATCTGCTGATTTGTTGCAGCAAGCTGGAGGCGACAGTACTAAGAAGGTTAGTATTTTGGTAAAATCTCTTCCTGTAAATGTTACTGATGTACAACGGAGACTTAAACCAGTGAAACTGTCAGATGCCACATACGCAAATATCAAAGAAAAGCTAATTGCTCAGTATGAGGTTAAAAAGTGTGCGATAGGTGCAACGGTACAATTCCTGAATAGGAAACAACTTCCTGATGAATCTATTGGAAACTATGCCTGTGCATTAAATGACTTGTGTTCAAAATGCAATTATAAGGATTGTTGTCGGGATAGGTCTCTGCGAGATGCATTTGTGAGTGGCTTAAGGTCTGCAAGTATTCTGAGTGGTTTGTTACAAGACTGTGAAAACAAGTCATTTAACATGTGTGTTGAGAAGTGAAACTGCTGGCAACACTTTCTGCTGATGCTCAGGATAAAAGCCAGACAGCAGTCATCAGACAAGCTATAAAAAGTTACTGAACACAGGCCTAAGGGAATTAAAAAGGTTCCTACTTCATATGTTTCCATAAGGTGTGGTCAGCACGCAAACGTTTTGCTAATGATTGTTTTGCCATGAAATTGAAATGTGGTAAATGCCAGAAAACTGGACACCTTGCTAGGTGTTGCAAATCCATTGCAAAGTCATCGCATGCGGTCTCTGAAGCAACTCCGAGGGATGCGGCAACGACCCAGGGAGATGTGGCAACGCAGCATAAGGTGATTGCCTGCTGTGACCAGATGGATGTTAGTGAGGCAGAAGATAGCTGTGAATGCTCTCAACAAAGGGTAAATTCTTTTTTAGAATAAACTCCACTGTGCCCATGCCTGATTCACCATATGTGTTGAGCTGCTTTGTTAAATCAGAAAGTCGATTTTGAATTTGATAGTGGAAGTCATGTTTCTACAATATGTCATAGTGATGCAGCCAGAGCAGGCATTATTATTTCTCCAACAAAACACCAGGTTCGTGGATACAGTGGAAATGCTATAAAGTTATGTGGAGAAACTGAAGTAAATGTGACATAGTCAGAAAATGTTCAAACACAAATTCTTAATTGTACATTCCAGTAATGTTAATCTGTTAGGTAGGGATTTATGCCATAAATGGATATTAAACTTACGTTACCTGATGTTATGCAACATTCTACTGTAAGGTAAATAATGTAAATGTAAGTAAATATGATGATGTCAGGAATAGAATTTTGTCTGAATTTAAAACATATTTAGGTGATGAATTTCGGTCTGACATCAAACATACTCTCTCTTTAAATGTCATGTCTGATGCAAGGCCAATTTTTGCAAGAGCTTGACCTGTTCCATGTGTTTACAAAGTAAGGTAAAAGAAGAGCTTGACAGGTTAACTGCTAGTGGTAAAATATCTAAGATATATTCCAGTGATTGGGCTTCACCCACAGTTAATGTTATGAAGGATGAGAATAACATTCGAATATGTGGTGATTTTTCGGCTACAGTGAATAAATCCCTCGATCCAGTGCAGACTCCATTACCCTCTATTGACGAGGTCATTGCACAAATTGGCTCTGCAACAGTTTTCTCTAAAACTGATTTGGCACATGCATTTTTACAGTTGCTGTTAGATGAAGAATCTAAGAAATATACAGTAACACTTGTGAAGGGTTGTATCGATACAATTACCTCCCATTTGGCTTAGGGGCTAGTCCGGGTATATTCCAGTCATTCATGTTACAATTATTGAATGACATTCATGAAGTGATTATTTATCAGGATGATCTACTTATTTTGTCTCCTAATGTTGATGAGCATACTGTTACCTTGAGTAGAGTATTAAATACTCTTCAGGATGCTGGTATCAAAGTTAATAACAATAAATGTTCCTTTTTTTACCGATGAGGTGCATTATTTTGGGCATATTTTCAATAGTAAGGGGGTGCATACTGACCCTGGAAAAGTGCATTCCATTGTTGATGCCCCTGCACCCAAAGACTTGAAGCAATTGCCAGCATTCTTGGGACTTTGTAACTATTATAAACGGTTTATTCCTAAATTCACTGAAGAGTTTGCCCCACTGTATAAATTATTGCGTAAAAATGACATTTTTATGATAAAATAAAGTTTCATTATACTTACCAAAACACTGTAAAAGCTTTAATCTCTTAAATTTCAACACATCCGAGATATATTTTCTCAAACTTTGTTTGGAACGCTGATATAATTGGCGGGAGACCCAACCCCACCGGATGCCGGTGGGGGGGGGGGGAAGTAGAAGGAGACTAGCCCAGTAAACAGCACCAGTTTCAATCTCGGCATACATAATAAGTGATAGACTGAGATAACGCCTCCCAGTGCAGGGAGGAGGAGGCTTTTAAGTTAGTGTTTTGGTAAGTATAATGAAACTTCATTTTATCATAAAAATGTCATTTTCATTATAATGCCTTACCAAAACACTGTATAAGATGATTCCACATTTAAGGTGGAAGGGCAGGGTCTGAGGTATCAGTTATCAAAATGATACACAACATGAAAAAGGGACAAACTCTAAACATGGGCATCATATGGATCCCTACCAATAAAAAGGCAGGTGTCTCCTTACCTGGTAGATGGGCTTTTGCAGGGAGGTACTGCTGCTGGTTGAAGCTCCACTACCTGCAGAGGCATTGGGCGTAAGCACTGTAAGCTACTCTGCTCCATTGTTCTCATAGTAATCAGGGAAGTACACCGCTGACTAAGACAAGGGGTGACTTTCCTTTGCTCTTGCCCTGAGCAATTGGAAAGCAACCAGACTGAAAACAGGCCTTACCGTCTAACCTAAAACTAGTTAAAAACAAAACATCCACCTTCTCTATACCCTCTATATATAAAACTAGATTGGAGGGTACTCCAGGTGAACACCCCCAGCTTCCCTTCAACTCAGCAACCATAAAATCACAAGGAGAAGGTAAGATAAGAACCTACCCCCCTAGTGTGTTCCCCTAAAACCAAGCCAGCTACAGATACGGGACCTAACGCAAACAGGTCCTGGTACGCAACTTCGACCTCCCTAAGGTAGTGAGACGCAAACACTGATTTCGATCTCCAGAAGGTGCTCTGTGTGATCTGCCAAAGTGACTTATTATGACGGAAAGCCACTGACGTTGCTATTGAATGCACTTCATGAATGTGAGACTTGACTAGGCGTGCGTCCTCTTCATTGATGTGTGTGAGCCTCTAGAATGAGTTCCATGACGAAGAAAGCAAGGGCATTTTTGGATAAAGTCTGGTTGGGTCTTTCACTGAACACCAGAGGTTAGAGGAATCTCCTATGATGTTGGCATTTCTGGCTAAGTAAGCCTTGATAGCTCTAACAGGGCACAAAAAAGCCTCTAATTCTTGAGGGCCAGCCACTACGGAGAGGTTTTGAACAGTAAAGGATTGAGGCCAAGGATTGGAAGGAGACTTATTCTTGGCCAAAAAATTCAAGGTGAAAGAACAAACATTACCTTGTGAAAAACCCACTTTCTTGTCAATGGCATGTATTTCACTAACTCTCTTTGCCATTGCTAAGGTAACCAGAAAAAGGACTTTCTTAATGAGGTCTCTAAGAGAAAGTTCTAAAGGTTCGTACCTTGGAGACATCAACCATCTCAAAACTACATCCAGATTCCAGGCAAGGGAAGGTTTTGGAGTCTTAGCTGTGTCTAAAGACCTGAGGAGATCTGACAAATCTCGGTTATTCGACAGGTCTAACCCTCTATGGGAGAAGACGGAGGATAGCATGGCTCTGTAACCTTTGATGGCTGATGGCATCAACTTTCTTGAATCTCTTCAAGTAAATGAAAAAATCGGCAAGTTGAGTTATAGATGTCGAAGAGATGCTATTTTTTCTACACCAATTCCTGAAGACTGTCCACTTGGATTGGTATAATTTGCTAGAGGAGTCCCTTCTGCACCTCGCAATAGCCTCTGCAGCCTTGCTTGAAAAACCTCTCGCTCTGATGAGCTTCCTGACAGTCTGAAGCCTGTTAGAGCGAGAGTGGACAATCCCTGGTGGAACTTCATTAGGTGGGGTTGTCTGAGAAGAGACTTCCTTTGGGGTAGAAGCCTTGGGAAGTCTATCAGGAGATCTAGCAGGTCCAGGAACCACTCCTTCCTAAGGCCAGAACGGGCAATAAGGATTAGTTCGACGTTCTGATGGAATTTCATTTCATCACTTGCCTGATGAGCCCGAAAGGAGGAAAGGCATAAGCAAACAGGTTTGTCCAGTCTTGGAGCATGGCGTCCACCAAGTGAGTCAAAGGGTCTGGAATTGGCGAGCACAACACTGGGAGACGATGGTTCTTGGAGGTAGCGAAGAGGTCTATCATGGGAGTGCCCCACAATTTCCACAGATCTAGGCACACTTGTGGGTGCAGGGTCCACTCCGTAGAAGAATCTGGTTCCGACGGCTGAGTTGGTCCGCAAGAACGTTGTTTTCCTTGCACAAACCGTGGGAACAGAGCCACCCTGTTGCTGTCCCCCCACAGAAGAAGGTCCCTCGCAGTTTCGAACAGGGAGAAGGAATGGATACCTCCGTTTCCGAATAAAAGCTAGAGCCGTAGAGTTGTTGGCGTGAACAGCAACTGCTTGGCCTGAGACGTGGGCCGAAAAATCCTGGAGAGCAAGGTGAATGGTCAATAGTTCCTTGGCGTTGATGTGGAGCTGCTTCTGTTCGGTCGACCAAACCCCTGACGTCCTGAAGTTGCCTAGATGTGCTCCCCACCCAACATTGGATGCGTCTGAGAACATCTGCAGAGATGGTTGTCTTGGGAGGAGATCTAGACCCTCCGAAAGTCTTTCCAGCGATTTCCACCAAAGAAGATGTCTCTTGACGTAGGGGGGAATGTTGAAGATCGTGGAGTCCAGTCGAGTTCTTCTGTCCCAAGAACTCTTCAGGAAAAACTGCAAGGGTCTCATGTGTAGACGACCTAACTTGACGAATTGCTCCACTGACAACAGAGTTCCCAGGAGAGCCATCCACTGACGGGCGGGGCAACTGTCCAGGAGGAGAAACTTCGCCACTGTAAGAAGGCAGGAGGAAACCCTTTTGGGGGACAGAAAAGCCCGAAAAGCTAGACTGTCCAGAGTCATCCCCAAATAAAGAATCCTCCGCGAAGGAATTAAGCTCGACTTTTCCGTGTTTACCAGAATCCCTAAGGCTCGAACTAACCTTAGGGTTCTGTGAAGGTCCTCCATGCAGCGGTCCCTTGACGATGAATGGAGTAGCCAGTCGTCGAGGTACAAGGAGATCCGAACTCCCTCCAGGTGGAGCCAATGACCTATCGGGGCGAGAACCCTGGTGAATACCTGTGGGGCTGTCGATAGCCGAAGCAGAGAGCCCGGAACTGGAAAACTTTGTCCTTGAAAACGAACCGAAGATACCTCCTGGAGTCTTGATGTACTGGAATGTATAAGTAGGCATCTTCCATGTCGAGGGTCACCATCCAATCCCCTCGAGTTAGAGCCTGAAGAACAGAGCGGTTCGTTTCCATGGAAAACTTGGTTTTCACTAAGTACAGATTGAGAGCGCTTACGTCGAGAACTGGCCTCCAACCCCGATGCCTTGGGGACTACAAACAGGGGGTTGTAGAATCCTGGGGTTGACAAGTTCTGTACTTCTTCGATGACTGTTTTCCTTAAGAGAGACTGGACTTCTGTCTCTAGGGCCGAAAACTTGACTGAGCCTCTTGAGTACGCTGTCAAGGAAATGGGAGAAGTGGAGAGAGGAGGAGGTTGGTCGAACGGAAGGCGGTAGCCTAGTTGGAGCACTTGAATCACCCACTGATCTGCACCTCTGTCTCTCCATTCCTCCCAAAAGAGACTGAGTCTGGCCCCCACCGGCGCATGGACGATAGGGTTCCTACTTACTGGCAGAACAACCTTGGGGTTTAGGGGAGAACTTGTGACCTCTGGAGTTGGAGCAGGGCCTTGAGTAAGGTTTGGGTCTGGCATTACAAAACGGATGTCTGGTAAGAGGAGACACCATCTTGGTTGAAGGAGCGGGAGCAGGCCTGGGTTTGGCGGAAGACATAGATAGGATGTGACGTCGTCTTCTTATCCATGGCTGAAAGAACGTCTTTCACTATCGATTCTGGGAAAAGGCCTTCCTTGTCAAAAGCTGCGAACATCAAGGCGGCCTCTTGCGAAGAAGTCACAGCCTTAGATAAGAAAGAGCACCAAGTCTCCCTCTTCTTCAGAGTGGCCATGGCAAAGAGGGAGGAAAGTTCGCCTGCCACATCATGGATAGCGATGTCGGTGTAGGTAAGGAATCCCGTGATTCTCTCCAAGACGTCTTCTGCAATATTAGCCTGCTCAACTTGTTTAAACATAGCTCCCATCGACCAATTGAGAAAACTGACAATCTCTAGGAGCTTGTAGAGGTTTCTGGAAAGGTGTTCTACATCCAGGGCAGAAAAGAAAGTCTTGGCAGCTTCAAAGGAAATGCATCTTGAAGGGTCCACAAGGGAGCGAAAGTCCCCTTGTGCTGAGATTGCAGAGCCTAGTGAAGGAGAAGTTCCTGTGCTGTAATAATTTTTCCTCCTTTTCGACAGCTTTGAAGGAGGGTACACAAAAGACGCTTTACCAGAGGATCTCTTAGCTTCCAACCAAACCTCTACCTCCTTCAAGGCTTTCTTGGAGGCAGTGGAGAGTACCAATTTGGGAAGGGAAGTGTTAGAACACTGCTTTCCCATTAGGAACGTGGAATTCGGGGAAGAGGGGGCTGTTGGCTGAAAATGTTGAGGGTACGACTGCAGCAGAAAGTTGAGCAGAGAAGCGTAATGAGAAGAAGGCTTTGAGTCAACGGGACCTTCCTCTTCACCAGAAAGTATCAGTTCCGTGCCAAGATCGTCCAGGAGTTGAGGAAGAATAACTTCTTGGTCCCCAGGAATGCAAAGCACTTTGCGGACTACCTTTTCTTGCTTCTCTTCCAGCAGACTAGATTCCTGGGAAGGTGAGGATGAAGCCAAAGGAGCAGACACTTCCTGTGTAGGAGGAGGAGGAAAAAGCACGGGAACTTGAGGCAGATCCTTCTGGAGAGGGCTAGGCATCTTGAATGACTTAGGTGACTTGGGAGGGAGCGTCTGAAATACATCTTCTTGATCAGAATCCCATGCTGAGTAACCAGGTGTAGGCTAGCTGTCCTTTTCTTACGAAGTTTAGGGTCTCTAGGCAGGAATTATCAGAAGATTGCCTCTTTAAGGGTCGAGAGGCATGATCCCACTTGCGATGACAAGGAGGGGAGGATGTGAAGAGCTGGAAGATGAACTGCTGCTACTCTCATCTGAAGAACTTACCCTTAGGGAGTGACGTTTGAAGACGAACGTCTTGATGAAGATTCTGGGGACACAATCCTGTGACGTCGACGATGTCGAGAAGAGCGACGAGTCGATGGAGAAACACTACTGGAACTAGCGGCGTCTACGACTTTTCGAAACCTTGCGACATTCACTTTTGCGACTCTTTGAAGCTTTTAGACGCCGACAAGGAGTCAAGCTTACGTCTTTCGACATTAGGACTAAGGCTTTTCGGTGTCTTAGAGGATGAGCCTGCTTGTGGGCAAGAATTTCTGACCTTTTCGCCAGCGCCGGACTGTTTTCTAGCCTCAGAAGGCGAGCGGGACAGCTGCCTTTGCTCAAAAGTCAGAAAAACAAGCAGACTCGCCTGAAACATGATCACGAACAACAACACTGTTATCACCAACACTAACACCCGGACTATGGCGCGAATGCGCTAAACTTAAGACAGAATCCATGAAAACGTTCATTTGCGCTTCCATTTGAGTTCTGAAGAGATCAAATTCTGATTTATCAGCCTCAAGGCTGGGCTTGGCTTTAGGGAAAACATACTGGGAAGCTGGTGAAGAAGAGGGGGGAATAGGAGGAGGGGAAAGAGCAGCGGTAGATGAGGGAGGAGGGGAGGAGGATGGAACAGCCAGTAAAGGGGACGTGCAGTTTCACTGTTCCACCTTCGGACAGCCAGAAGTTGCTGAGGTTTTCGAATGACCAATGCTTGTGCCTAGACACTCTGATCTTCCTCTTAAGCGTCCAGTGCTCTCTTCTCTTTGGTCTCGCACTTCTGAGCACCGCGAAAAAGTTAGCCTAGCTTCCTTACACTTAAAAGCCTTCCTATCCCTATCTTTACCTGATGGGAATTGTACATGTGCCAAAACTCCTGACCCCATTCAATACACTCACTGCATGTGTTCTCCTGGGAACACTCCTGACCCCTACATGCTGTACACAGAGTGACGGTCGTACTTAAGCTTAACAAGTTTAGAAGAACACAAATTCCCTGCGCAAACTCTAGATCCAGAGAAGCTGGAATCCGACACAGCTACCTATTTCACGGAGCTAACCTAGCTAGGTTAACAAACAAGACACTGAGTACTTCACCAAAAAGAGACGCCAGAAAGAAGCGCATCGAAAGCTGAAGTAAATCCAAACAGTTTGAATTGAACGGACACGCGAGATGCGTTCACAACACGCCCGAGATTGAAACTGGAGCTGTTTACTGGGCTAATCTCGTTCCACTTCCTGCCCGGGCATCAGGTGGGGTTGGGTCTCCCACCAATTATATCAGCGTTCCAAACAAAGTTTGAAAATATATACCTCGGACGTGTTGAAATTTAAGAGATTAAAGCTTTTACAGTGTTTTGGTAAGGCATTATAATGAAAACGCAAGATTTGTATGGAATCAAGAACAACAGAGGTGCTTTGATACTTACAGTTGTATAATTCAGGCCCAGGGTAGAATACAGGTTAGGATACCTTGTTGGAAACAGACAGTTTAGGATACGGGTTGCTGCTGTACTGATGCTCCAGTGGCTGCCTTGGTTGACTAAGGGAAGAAGAGTTGTAAATAGCTCAATGTGTTAACAAAAACAAAATTCAGTGTGTGTGTGTGTGTGTGTGTGTGTGTGTGTGTGTGTGTGTGTGTGTGTGTGTGTGTGTGTGTGTGTGTGTGTGTGTGTGTGTGTGTGTGTGTGTGTGTGTGTGTGTGTGTGTGTGTGTGTGTGTGTGTGTGTGTGTGTGTGTGTGTGTGTGTGTGTGTGTGTGTGTGTGTGTGTGTGTGTGTGTGTGTGTGTGTGTGTGTGTGTGTGTGTGTGTGTGTGTGTGTGTGTGTGTGTGTGTGTGTGTGTGTGTAAGCTCTTAAAACGTGAATAAATATGACTTACTATGTCATGTTCAAAAAAATTATTGATTTTCTTCTTGGGTCAATAAACTGAGAACAAACTCTTCCTACTTCCATTTCAATATTACCCCATTCCTGACAGCAGATATGCTAATCGACAATCGAAGGCAAACTTTGAGGAAAAAAAAAAAAAAATTAGTACAGAGAATGGCCCTAAACACAAACAAAGCCTATTCCCACTTACAAGATGAAAGAAAAGTAGAATCAAGGTTAAGTCTGATACTTTTACATGGCAAAATTAATTGTAATGTGTGATCAAGGTTACCTTGTCAGAGCTTTTAAATACAGAACTGTCAGCTTTTTTTCCATGAAGGGGTGGACAATTTGCGTCCACCAAAGGAACATCCACATTAACATCATCACCATCATCATTGTGGAAGCTGGTTTTGGGAGCAGTCTGAAACAGAATCAAATAAAAGTCAGTCTTCAAGAAAATCCAGTCATAAAAGTACGTAGATCATGATATCTTCACTTCCACTAACTACCTGTGACAAATGTTAGTCATGGAAAAATTGACTTGGTGTTTATTTCGCAGCCAACAAATATAAGGTAAGTCCTAAATTCCAAAAATACGACATTGGAGTTATTCAAAAGAAAACAATGAGAATTTTTTTTTTTTTTCACAAACATTTTTCTAGATGAAAAATTAACACTTTTCTGTTAAATAAACACAAAGACTCACTTTACCAATGATTCCATTATTCAATATGAGATCACCATTACAGGAACCTCCTAATTATCTAGATCCTTATTATCCAACACTCAACTTCAACTGACACAACTGGACCCCCAAGGGACCAAGGATATACAATACGTGCGTGTGTGCTTGTGTATGTATATGTATGTATATAAATGTGTTTGTGTATATATATGTACAGTAATACCCGAAACTTGCGCGATTCGAGTAGCACAAATTCACACGTGAATTTTTCACTGGAACCTAACTAATTATCATAAATTAGTTTTTCACAGACATGGAAACATTTGTGAACACTGAAAAACCCTGCAAAAGTGTTTATGTTCAATTTTTTTAATGTAACTGATAAGTTTTCAAGCTTTTATGTGTAAATTAAGTAACATTAAATATTAAAAGCAATAATTTCTCTCTGGTGAGGGCGGCCCGCGATTGTGTTGCCCGGCCGTCGTGTGTTCGGGGCGCTGGTGTGGAGTTGCGGGAGGGCCTCGATGCGGGGGCGGGCGCGGCTGCGATGGGAGGTAGGTAAACCTCGGAGTCCGCGTTTAACTGCATGAAGGAGGGGATATCCGCGTCCATGCTCGCTCCTTTGACCCCTTACTGGAGTGGGATACTCACGTCAGTACGCACTTTCGTGCGCCGTGTGGTTCGCTAGTGACGCTGGTGGGTACGCCGACGAGAGTCACCACGCTCAAACGCTGGTTCCAGCGCCGTGTTTAGGCCGCTAAGAGCGTTTTGGAGAAATCCTGGAGCCAAGACTGAGTCGCCGTGTGAGTCCGCTAATGGCTCCGGGATACTCCGGGGGTCACCACTGTAAGGTGTCAAAGAAACGAGCAGGTAAAGGTTACTGCTGCTTTATTACAGATCCAGGCGGCTTATATTGCGGCCGACTGACGCCGGGCCGTGAGAGACAATGGAATTGACTGTGACCTGAGGTCGAAACAATAAACAATAATATGCAGTGAACGAGTACGAATTACAATACGAAATATACAGAGTTACAATATAGATACAGTCTTGATGCCTGTGAATGAGGAAACATGTGATACACAATGTGTGACATTCGTATAAATACCATAAAGTAAAAATGATTAAAATGCGTGACCTGGCACGTTTTAGGCGTGACTAATTGAGCTTGAAGAAAACGGGAAGTCACCAAAGAAAACAAGCTCAGCGGAGACTTAATTAATGGCGCCGCCGAAACACTATCCTGGCGCCGAATTGGTGACTTTACACTCTCTCTTTAACCAAGATGAGAGAATTTTTATGGTACAGTACATATATACAGTTATGTTCATTTGTCTTGTATGATAAATAACTTGTACCTAATAATAAGTACTAATTTTCAAATATTGATAAATAACTTGTACCTAATAATAAGTACTAATTTTCAAATATTATAAGATTAAATAATAATAATAATAATAATAATAATAATAATAATATAACTGTAATTACAAAATTCATATTATTTTAAACAAATTCTTCGCCTCATCTTTTGTAAGAAGCTGAAGGCAAAAGCTGTCAGACGTCATTTACCATGACAAGGAGGGGGAGTGTTGCTAATTAGGGGTAAAAAATTTCTTACTAATTGTGTGTGTGTGTGTGTGTCCATGATAATTCATAAAAAAATTTCACTCTTAAGTAAAGACAACTGTTATATATATCACTCTCTCTCGTTCGTATTTAGCACAACCTACACATTACAGTTTTTCTGTCTTTCTTTAACTGTAGATAATTTTAAATTTATCTAATTTTACCTGTACCGTCTACAAACTGTAAATGCACCATTCTAAAACATAGAGGCATAGAGCATTTCAGAACAACAAGAAACAGAATACAGAAGTTTTTAAAAACAAGGTTGAGAAGACTTCTAAAAATAGATCGGTGGAGTGGGGGGAGAGAAATAGTATACTATATTCTTACATTAACCATTTATTTCTTTTTTTAGGGGTAATGTATTAAGCTAACTTTTAAATGAAATTACAGTAACTTTGATTTCATTTAATAGTTAGTTTAATACTGCATTTCCATCTTTTGATATCTAACATAATAACTTTCTCTGTCTCCATTTATTAATAAATAATTCAACTTCATATTTCAAATAAGGACAATCTCACACTCTCTCTCTCTCTCGTGTTATTCTCTCAGTCTCCGTAATAACTGATAAATAATTTCACTCACTTAGTAAGGACAACCCTTATCTCTCTCTCTCTTTCTCGCATTCATAGTTAATGCTCACACATTTTTACTGTACGTCTTTACCTGTACAGTAGATAGTTTAAATCGATCTTAATTTACCCTTACTGTCTACGAAGTGTAAATGCGCTAGTGTGGCAAATACGTTCTAAAACATAGACATAATAACTAAGAGTTGTATTAGTCAAAATAAAAAACACTGTTTGTTCAAGAAAAAGCATTTTAGAACAATGAGAAAGAGAGAGAATAAAGAAGTTATTACAAAGAGGTTGAGAAGACTTCTAAAAATAGATTGGTCAAAAGGGGAGAGAGAAAGAAATTCTCTTCCAACTCTATTTTTATTTATTTCTTTTTTTTAAGGGTAATGTATCAAGCTAAATTTTAAATGAAATTACAGTAACTTTAATTTCATTTAAAAGTCAACTTTATAATTTGGGAGCATGATTAGGTCATATTTAGTGTTTAAATTTTACAAATAAGCATTCATTAGCATTTTTAGAGACCGTGCCAAACTTACCTGAAAATTTACCTTACGCGAGGGTTCTGGAACCTAATATATATATATATATATATATATATATATATATATATATATATATATATATATATATATATATATATATATATATATATGTATGTGTATATATATATATATATATATATATATATATATATATATATATATATATATATATATATATATTCAGAGCATTTTTTCATGGTGATAGTTTCCAGAGCCCACCACAGAAATGCAAAATCCCCTCCCCTAAATACTTGTAACTGCCAAACACCCTGTACCTCTTTAACTAAAATGTTTATAACTATCCTAATTTAAAACTTATATTTCTAAAGTTCACTGCCTTTATAATAGTTTAAACAAAAAGATACCTTTAACTATCATACTAAAACCATTTAATATAAGTTCAAACAAAAATCTGCAAGAACCCATCATCCAAAAAAACCGCAAGTCATCTTAGTACCCTTTTAAAACAGTTACTCAAGCATATATGCCTCTTAAATGCTTATAACAATGATTATTAATTTTAATATATTAATCTAAACAGCAAAATATCTATAACATGTTTACTACAACTTAAATAAATCTTTAACAGAGAACACTTGACAACTAATCAAGTTATCCCTGTATACATAAGCATAGTCATTTTCTCTCATAGTACTGAAGTTGTCCCATTTTCCTTTTACATTGGTAAAAACGATTAAACACTTTTTTTGTAGAGCAACACTGTTTATTCACTTGCTTACTGTATTTTTTCATATTGTGTTTGTGACTAAATACAGATTTTTATAATAAAAATGATTACAGCATACTTATACTGTACCACTGTATCTGTTACCCCTTATACCCCAGACTTATAATGTTTAACCTAACTGAAATATGTATATAAAATACTGCTGCCATAACCAATCTTTGATATTTGTGTTTGATCTCAATATCAGACAAGTAGAGTTACTCTGAAGTATGTGAAGTTATATATCAATTGAAAGCTAATGCTTTGAATATCCTGATACATTATAACAAATTATCCTAAATGCAAAAAAATCTGATGTAAGAAAATGATAAATCTGAGGTAGATTTGAAAAAAAAAAAAAAAAATTATATATATATATATTTTTTTTCAAAATTTACTTTGAATGACCATAAAATGTCTTTATAGTTAATTTTCAGAAGTGTTATGGGTGTTAAATCGCAAGGTAAATAACACCGTTTCATTTGATGCCTAGTGTTTAATTTTTTGAAAAACAGTGATGCATTCAGGACAAATCCAACCATCGCATTTTAGGGAAAAAAAATTGTTTGGTTTTGCTTTTGTAGTAGCTTTCCTGCATTATACTTTGGAATGTAATTGTATACACTATTACTGAATCACGAGATTTCCTGCATTATACTTTGGCATGTAACTGTATAAATTACTGAATCACAAGAAATACACACATTACAAAATTTACATAATACAAACAACATAACAACACAGCTAACACACATGTTTTGGCAAAGAGATTGTCTTTGCAAACATTTGAATGAAATCCAGTTGTTCATTGCTTTGCCAAACATTTTTCCTTCACTGCAAAACACACAAAACATTCCTGAACCACAAGTAGTCATTATATCATAAATTTTAGTGTATAAATCCAAAATATTGCATAAAACATATTGCTACCGAGTTCCAGTCACACAGCAACAAAATCAGCCCCCTAAAGCAACCACATTTAAGACCAAAACAAAAGCAAATCATCTGATTGGTTGCTACTTATGACATGGAATCTGATAGCCAATAGTAAGGAAGCACTGTAGTGACGTTCTAAGGCCAGCAAAATTGCCTAGTGGGGACATGAGAGCGGCGAGTTTGAGCAGAACTTTAGAGAGCCATGAATGTGGCCTCACGGAGTCTACCGGTGAAGCCTTGATCATGGCCTCATGGAGTATAAGGGTCAAGCGGCGCACCGATCACCAAATTTCAAGGAATTATCGATTTTTAGTTTTTTACAGTCTTGGACTAGTACATGTCTACAGAAAAGTGTCCTCAAATATTATTGCTAAAAGAAATTTTTTAAGCGGTTTTTTTTTTTTTTTTTTACATTTTTGTTCACCACATTTACCGGTATTTGAGCGGCATTGAGTGAAAAATTGTCACAAAATTTCTGTATGACTTTTAGGTGGAAGTGAGAAATATACTTTACTTTCCTACTAAAATACACGTTATCTACGATAAAAACTGGCTCTCTCACAAAAATATATCAGAGTAAATATGTATTATGTATCTTGATATTGACCTGTGAGCGACAAATTGTTGTGCAATGTTTGTACGACTTGCCAATTCGGGATGGTAGAAAGTGCGAAATTTACTTCAGTACCCTACTAAAACTATCCATTTTCTATGATAAGAGCTTGTTCGTTCTCCAAAATATATAAAACTAAACATCAAAAAAGTAAACATATATCTATGCATCTCGATATTTTGAACTCATTGTAACAGATGTACCATGCCAACTAGTACCCTATACATGTATTTTATATTTCTTGACATTTTTACTGCGTATTTTAGGAAATATGAAATTATATAGTAGGTAACAGTTCCAAACAGGGTGTCTGGTTTTACCAATGAACCATCTCGATTTGTGTGTGGTTCTGGGTCAAGCGATATCCTAGTGCCTTGTAATGCATTTCCTTTTTGGTTTTTCTTACCATGTAGTGCATTCACACAATTCCATTGCCATAAGCAAGACAAGTACCACCATTATCAGGGAGAAATTTGAACGACTGCATCTCATAAGTTTGTTACAAGAGGGACGAAGCAAACGGGAATTGTCTCGCCTTAGATAGCAACACCACCAGAACACCCATATCTAAGTAAAGGATTTGTTTTCCTGTATAGTGATATTCTAATTAGGGATTACTATTTTTCATAATTATATAATAATTGTATAAGACCACAAAACTTGACTTTACTGCAGTAAGTTGTCGTCTGACTCGTGACTTGTATAGGCTTGGTTATTCAGCATTTGTTTACTTTCTCCTCACAGTTGTTTATTTGTCTCTCCAATATCTGAACGGAAAACGTGTAAAGTGGTACCATATATAGGTTCTGTAGAAAATTTATATTGATTGCATATATTTTCATAGGTTATGAAGAAAACTTTAGGGCGAGTGTAAAATGATGGGAACAAACCTTTCCTAGAATACCATGTCCAGGCCTAACTTCATTAGGTCAGATTTAGTATGAAAAAATTGCACTAATAGTATATAGTCTGTTTTTTATAGGTACCATTTACTATTTTTTATAGGTTATGAAAAAAACATTATATTGATAGCATACATTAACAAATCTTTATAATGAACAAACTTTGCCCTAAAGTATATGTGTGAGTATATGTATATATTTGCATATATACATGTATATACACATATATGCATATACATAGTCATACCCCAAACTTGAGCAATTCCAGTTATGCTACTTCACAGACACATGAATTTTTCACTGGAACCTAACTAATTGTCACATGTGAGTTTTTCAGACACATGAACAGTTGCAAACACTGAGAAACCCTGCAAAAATGTTTGTGTTTAATTTTTCATGTAACTTATAAGTTTGAAAACTTTTGTGTGTAAATTAAATAACACTAAATATTAAGAGTACTGTTAAATTTCTCTCTCTCTTTTACTGAGATTAGAGAATTTTTATGGTACATGTATACAGGTATGTTCATTTGTTTTGTATAAATAAATTTTTTACCTAATAATAAGTACTAATTTTCAAATATTAATAAGATAAAATAATAATAATAATAATAAAACTGTAATTACAAAATTCGTACTATTTTAAACAAACAAATTCTTCCCCTCATCTTTTGTAAGAAGCTGAAGGCAAAAGATGTCAGATATGTCATTCAACATGACAAGAAGGGGGAGTGTTGCTGATCAGGGGTCAAAGATTTCTTATTAATTTTCTCTCTCTCTGTCCGTAATAATTCATAAAAATTTCACTCTCGTAAGTGTAAGTACAACTGTTATCTCTCTCTCTCTCTCATTCGTAGTTAGCGCAACCCACATATTACTGTGTCTCTGTAAGTCTTTAACTGTACTGTAGATAATTTTAAATTGATCAAATTTTATCTGTACTGTCTACAAACTGTAAATGCGCCATTCTAAAACATAGAGACATAGAGCATTTCAGAACAAAGAGAAAGGGACGGAAAAAAGAAATTTTTAAAAACAAGGTTGAGAAGACTTCTAAAAACAGATAGGTGGAATGGGGAGAGAGAGAAATAATACACTAATATTCGCACTGCTATATTCTTACGTTAACCATTTATTTCTTTTTTTAAAGGTAATGTATTAGGCTAACATTTAAATGAAATTACATTAATACTGAACTTCCATATTTTGATATCTAATGTAAGAATAACCTCTCTTTCTCTCTCTCTCTATGTTATTCTCTGTCTGTTATTTCATAAACAACTAAACTTGATATTCCAAGTAACGACAATCTCTCTCTCTCTCTCGTGTTATTGTCTGTCTCCATAATAATTGATAAATAATTTCACTCACTTAGGTAAGGACAACCGTTATCTCTCTCTCTCTCTCTCATTCATAGTTAGCACTCATACATTTTTAGCATTTCAAAACAAAGAGAAAGGGACATAGAATGAAGTTATCAAAAGGAGGTTGAGAAGAATTCTATAACTAGATCAGTTGGCAAGGGAGAGAGACAGATATTCTCTTTCAACTCTCTATTCTTATGTCAACCAATTATTTCTTTTTTTTTTAAGGGTAATGTACTTAGCTAACTTTTAAATGAAATTACAGAAACTTTACTTTCATTTAAAAGTTAACTTTATCATTTGGGAGCATGATTAGGGTCATATTTAGTGTTTAAACTTTACAAATGAGCATATATTACCATTTTTAGAGACCGTGCCAAACTAAATGAGAAAATTCACCTTGAGCGAAGGGTACTGGAACCTAACCTGCGTAAGTTCAGGGTATGGCTATATATGTATACGTATATTATATATACATATATATATATATATATATATATATATATATATATATATATATATATATATATATATATATTGTCACGATGCATATCAAGTACCTGGTCATTACACAGCTATTCTCAAAATTCAAAAATATACCTCACTTCAGCCAGATACCTGAACTCGCAAAACATTAATAATTACGACTGAGTACTCTAAAGGTAACAGTGACTCCTTAAGAAAAACTTATTTATCAATATCACTTGAAAAATCAAACGAAGTTTATCAGAATATGTGTGAAGTATCAAAAATTAAGCTAGAAATATTCTAGAGTGAATGGGCATCACTCCATCAAACAACTCTGTTTCCCTAGTCTTAATTCACTTCAGCAAAACTAAAAGAACAAAACATGTTTATCACTTTGCCTTATGCACACACATCAATCCTACTCACTGATGGTCAATAAATGAAACACTTTTTCTAAAAATATTAAATACAAATTTTCTTTTAAATTCAAAGTTTATAATTAGAATTCACAATCTGAAAAATTTATTATTACTTGAAAATAACACAACACTTAAATAATTCTTGAATTAAATTATGAAACAAAACTAATTCACAAAAACTTTATCACGAATTTAAATCAATGAAGCAAAATTTAAACTATCAAGAATTACTCAAGATTTGAAAAGAAAATCTTAATAAATGAAATATTACATCAAGTATGCAATGTTAAATTACCAAGAAATATTTAAAATGCTACGTAAATAAATGTTACATCACAGACATTAAAAAATGTGAAAATATGAAGAGATTGTAAATAGAAAAACACACAAAAATACACATGAGATTTATCAATATTAATTTCACTCGGTCAAAATTTCCTAGGTTATCATACCATGGTATTAACCCTTAAACGCCGACTGGACGTATTTTACGTCGACAAAAATTGTCTGTCGGGTGCCAAGTGGACGTAAAATACGTCTACTACAAAAATTTTTATTAAATATTCGCGGAAAAATACTTATAGGCCTCGTTTGCAAAAAATTTTAAATCGCGCCTTGAGGGATGCTGGGAGTTCACGGATCACGCTGTTGTTTTGTTTACAAGCGTGATCCAGCTGCGCATGCGCGAATTTCTTTCTTATCCCAAAAGAAAGCATCAGCTAACTCTGCTGAAAATCTCAGAAATTCTTTAGTCACTTCTCGTAATTTTTGTACAGTTTTCTATTAGCCTTTACATAAAGTTTTATATATGAAAATGTGTGCAATTTCATATAGAATACAACAAAAAATAACTCATGGTTGTAGCTTTTATCAATTTTGACATTTTCATATAAATCACGATAAATGCCAAAATTTCAACCTACGGTCAACTTTGACTCGTCGAAAATGGTTGAAAAATGCAATTGTAGCGTAAAACTCTTACATTCTAGTAACATTCAATCATTTACCTTCATTTTACAATGAACGGAAAGTCTCAAGCACAATATTTCGATTTATGGTGAATTTTTTAAAAAACCTTTTCCTCACCTCCGTGTGGTATATCGGCTGAAAATCTCAGAATTTCTTTAGTCACCTTGTCGTAATTTCTGCACCATTTTCTATTAGGCGTTACATAAAGTGTTATACATGAAAATGTGTGCAATTTCATGTAGAATACAACAAAATGTAACTCATGGTTGTAGCTTTTATCAGTTTTGAAATATTTTCATATAAATCATGATAAGTGACAAAATTTAAACCTACGGTCAACTTTGACTTGACCGAAATGGTCGAAAAAATGCAATTGTAAGCTAAAACTCTTACATTCTAGTAACATTCAATCATTTACCTTCATTTTGCAACAAATTGGAAGTCTCTAGCACAATATTTTGATTTAAGGTGAATTTTTGAAAAAACTTTTCCTTAACTCCACGGCGCCATAACTCGGCTGAAAATCTCAGAATTTCTTCAAGTCACCTTGTCGTAACTTTCGCACAGTTTTCTATTAGCCGTTTGTCACGTTAAGTGATGGTTTTGCGGGAACTGCTGGTTCCCCGCTCGTTCCCTTTTGTGGATTGCTGCCTCCTTACCTTCAAGTTTTTTTTGTTTTGATGTTTTCGTGGTGAGCTGCCGTTTTTCTGTCTGCAGTCGGGTCTGGTTGGGCAGCGAAGGTAGCGGCTGTGGCAGCAGCAGCAGGCAGTTTTTGGAGTCGACGTTGGTCGAGTTTTTGAGCAGCAAATTGGAGCACGCCTACGAAGTGGAGCACGTCGTAGAGGTGGAGTGTGACCATGAGTAGTCGTGTGACCACGAGCTGCTCATCTTTGATGACAGCGTGAGGCTGTCCTGACGTCTCCATCGGGGTTTTCTGGTTGGTGGGTTTTGTCCCAGTTGCACAGCTGAGGGCTGTCTTGGTGCCCCGATGGAGGACGTATGTTTGGTTTTTTTTTTTTTCTGCCTGCTGTTGTTTATTTTTGCCTTTTTTTTCTTACAGCTACTTTTTGTTTATTTAACTTGATTTTGTTTAGAGCTGCCTTTTGGTTTTTTTGTATTTATGGTTTTTATCTTTTTACCAGACCTGACTCACTTGTAAATATTGTAAATAAATTAATTTTAAGCTCATTTTATTGTTTTTGTTGTTTTCTCCTCCTTTGTTTGTTGCATCTGCCGTCAGTCATGACAGCCCCGTCCTGAGTATGTTAAAGAACCTGCATAACGGCCCACTCGGGTCGTTACAATGGCGACCGTGACAGGATGGCTCTGTTTTGGCTGGCGGGGTTGTTACGGCATTGGAGGGGATCATGAGTGTAAAAAAAAAAATAATTTTTTTTTCTTTTTTAGGTGGGGAGGTGTCACGTTAAGTGATGGTTTTGCGGGAACTGCTGGTTCCCGCTCGTTCCCTTTGTGGATTGCTGCCTCCTTACCTTCAAGTTTTTTTGTTTTGATGTTTTCGTGGTGAGCTGCCGTTTTTCTGTCTGCAGTCGGGTCTGGTTGGGCAGCGAAAGTAGCGGCTGTGGCAGCAGCAGCAGTCAGTTTTTGGTCGACGTTGGTCGAGTTTTTGAGCAGCAAATTGGAGCACGCCTTACGGTGGAGCACGTCGTAGAGGTGGAGTGTGACCATGAGTAGTCGTGTGACCACGAGCTGCTCATCTTTGATGACAGCGTGAGGCTGTCCTGACGTCTCCATCGGGGTTTTCTGGTTGGTGGGTTTTTGTCCCAGTTGCACAGCTGAGGGCTGTCTTGGTGCCCCGATGGAGGACGTATGTTTGGTTTTTTTTTCTGCCTGCTGTTGTTTATTTTTGCCTTTTTTTTCTTACAGCTACTTTTTGTTTATTTAACTTGATTTTGTTTAGAGCTGCCTTTTGGTTTTTTTGTATTTATGGTTTTTATCTTTTTACCAGACCTGACTCACTTGTAAATATTGTAAATAAATTAATTTTAAGCTCATTTTATTGTTTTTGTTGTTTTCTCCTCCTTTGTTTGTTGCATCTGCCGTCAGTCATGACAGCCCCGTCCTGAGTATGTTAAAGAACCTGCATAACGGCCCACTCGGGTCGTTACACCGTTACATAAAGTGTTATACATGAAAATGTGTGCAATTTCAAGTAGAATACAACAAAAATAACTCATGGTTGTAGCTTTTATCAGTTTTGAAATATTTTCATATAAATCACGATAAATAGAAAAAATTCAACCTTCGGTCAACTTTAACTCGATTGAAATGGTAAAAAATGTAATTGTAAGCTAAAACACTTACAGTCTAGTAATATTCAATCAATTACCTTCATTTTGCAACAAACTGGAAGTCTCTAGCACAATATTTCGATTTATGGTGAATTTTTGAAAAAACTTCTTTTACAATCACACTTTATGAATTCATGCATCATTTTGTGATAATATTTTCTCTGTGCTGCTTTGATTGTTTTACAATTTGTTATATACCAAATTCATTGCAATTTAGTGTACAATACAACGAAAAAAAAATTACTTATTAGCTTTAACCCTTTTGCTCACAGTACAATTTGTATACAATTATATATGAAAGTTTTTTTCAAATGCTGTCATATATTCCAATATTTATATATGATAATGATATATTTTTTTTTTCATTTCTGATGGTTGCATACTAAACTTTAGGCAATGACAAAAAAAGGAGACAAAAATGAACTCTTAATCTTAAAAACTAAGCGTGATGTGATTTTTTTAAAAAATTTTTTTTCGCTTCAGCGCTAACTCCCGAACGCCGCCGGCATACAGCAGACACTTCTGTAAATAGAGGCTCGGCGTTTAAAGGTTAATAAGTAAAATTCGCGTTACCTTACACAAACTTGTGAAAACCTCTGTAAAATTACTTGCTGCAGCTGCGTTACCACAAAACACTTTTTTACCAGGCGCCGTTACAAATTAAATAACTTTACTAAATTCAGATCTCAAAACTTAATGTTAATACGTGACCACAAAACACTACGTTAAAAGTAATCTCTTTTTAAGAACGAGAGAGAGAGAGAGAGGGCACCAAACTAACTGGTCTTGGAAACCAGAATGAAACAGATTTTAGAATTCCAGTAACACGTGAAACAATTACATGATGTCATTAAAGCATTTTTGGGTGCGAGATACAAGAGAGAAGTTCTAGAAGCAGGAGGTGACATCAATAAAGCATTTTGAGTGCGAGATACCATGGAGAAATTTTTAGAAGGAAAATGACATCATTCCAGCAAAATGTTTTGAATGCAATCTTACAAAACATGGTGAAACTGATCAAGACATGTATTCTTTCTCTCAAAATGACTTATGTGACTCGAACAATGCATGTAACAACGTGCAATCATTCGTCTTGTGCTCAAATGCGGGATGAATTGGCATTTGTTATTCCAACCTGTCATCACGTTAACCCAAAACAAAGTGTTCTGTCTTATCTCAACTGATGACAATTGAAATGAAACAAGTATCTGCTGGACACAAGTGTTTATCAAGAAAGATATTATTCATTCTAAACTATGTTACTATTAAAATTGTATTATCAATTCTAAATTATGCTATTAAGTTACTTAATCATTAGTTCATCTGATGCCAAACTAAATATGACACTTCAACAATCATTATCATTACACATAAAAAAAAAAATATATATAAATGTCAAAATTATAGGAGGATATATGTATTACAAGGCAACATCATGAAAAAAAAAATATATATATATATCTATATAAATATATATTACAATATATATAAGTATATATGCATATTTGTATGTATGTATGTATATATATAATAAATAAATAAATAAATAAATATACATATATATATATATATTTACACATTATATATATATATATATATATATATATATATATATATATATATATATATATATATATATATATATATATATATATATATATATATATATATATATATATATATATTTACACGTATTTAGAAAATTCGTCCCCTCAGCCCGTTAGCTGGGATATCAAGTTTAATGGTGGCTGGAGGAGACTCCACTGGGAGGGGGAGGGGAGAAGTTAAGTACACCTTAGTTTTACCAGGACTTATGTAGGCCTACCCCAATATCGCCTGATTTTGAGGGGACCATGCCGACCTCTTAGTCCCAGCTTTATGATTTTGCGGGGAGAAAGCTGTTAGGGACAGAAGGGGTAGCTAGGATTGTAATTGGGCTGCTATAGTGACCCTAGTAGCCTTAGCCATAAGACCTATTTCCATTCGGCACTCTGCTGGCTGAAGTTGTGTTTCAGAGCAACTGACGTACTGGCGCCCCAAGCTTGAAACCGAATAGGCGATGCATCGCAACTGCCTGGACACACACATTCTACCAAAGGGACCATTCGCAAGCACACATAACGTTAGTGTGGTCCTGTTGCTATTCACTCTCGCAAGGGGAGACTTCTGCAGCTGAAATTCGTCTTTTGGATGCGAGCTCCATGCACAGATGCAATAAGGTACATCTGAAGTAGTAATTTACCGCCAGTGATCTTTCTCTTCTCGTGAATTCCTCTCCATTTTCAGTACTTCCAACGTTTCATTCTCCTAAAACAAAGTCTCTTTGCTTTACACAGCCTAGCATGCACATTTGGCCCTCATGACTTGTACCAAGCTCAAATTAAATTAGTTCAGTGATAACAATTATAGCATTCCCACCATAGTGTTACCAAGTGCTACTTAAATCTAATTGATAAATTCCTCCACTGTGCATAAGTAATTTCAAGTGAGAGAAAGTTATTTGATTTCAACGCAAACCAGCAATTCTCTTCCAGAATCCTGCTATCTGGCTCTTAGAGTGGTCTGGCCCTGCCTTGCGAACCGAATAGCCTTAGAAATTTAACTGCCATCTTGCTATGTGCAAGTCTTTTCCAATTACGCAGTCCAGGGGTGCTGGACACAATTCCCCCTTTGTAAATCCTGTTGTATTAACCACCCAAAATCATTCAACCAGTCTCAACTGCAAAAAGTTTCATTTGTGTGTCAAACTATTTCAGGGCTGCAGGCCTTTCAGATTCAGTTATTTCCTATGCACTGTCTAGCTTTTATTGCACATTGTATGTGCCTTACTTGCTGCTCAGTCAGCCATTTCATAGTAGCTTCCTAATTGCTCATTTTATAAATAAATTCAATTTAAAGTCACTTACTGGTTTTTAAAAGGCAACCTCTACTTCTCTGTTTACTTAAATGTGATATCAAGGTAAGTCAGTCAATTCATTACATTTATATATTGCTTATATTCTGATTATGGCTGGATCGTTTACGATACATTTCTTTAAACGACCATAAATCGAGGTGTATCGTACAATATCGTTGCGTTGACCGCCGGCAGATTGAGAGAAGAGCTAGTGGGAGTGGGTTGCTAGTACTTTCCAGCCCAAAGATTTCATATTTGGCAGTAGTGGTAGTGGTATTATGTCAATATGTAATATGAATGAAAATTCAAAGGAAGCAGATTACAGTGAACCCCCCGTATTCGCGGGGGATGTGTACCACAACCCCCCGTGAATAGCTAAAATCCGCGAATACTTAAAATCCCTCTAAAAACGCTTAGAACATCCCGTTTTGATAGTTTAAACACAAGAAAAACCTGTAAAAATGCTTATACCCGAGTATTTTAATAGTTTTATCACAAAAAGTGCATTTATTCACAAAAATTATATGAAAATACAGTAATTAGTGAATATTTCTCAGTGAAAAAAAAAGCAAATGGGCGAATTTTCAGTGAATAATGGCTAGATGTGTTCTGGAGAGAAGCCATTTATGCGTGAGAACGTGAATACGGGGTTTTACGGTATTTTTTTTTTTTTTTATATTTTTTTAATAACGAATTTATGGGAATGATTGTTGAAGAGATGAACCGTTATCAAAGATTCCTTGTTGATATACTTGGAGATACAGTACCAGAATATTTGCAAAAGTTTGCTCAGATTTGGGGATCAGTGAACACTGAAAAGGTGAAGGAAAAGAAAAATGATCTGCAAAACCTGCAACTTCCTCACAGCCTGATACAAGAACAATTACACAAATTTCAATGTCAGTATATGTGTATGTACGTGTATATATATATATATATATATACATATATATATACATATATATATATATATATATACATATATATACATATATATATATATATATATATATATATATATATATATATATATATATATATATATATATATGTATATTAGTTATTTATGAACACGTTTGAGAATATAAAATCCAAGTAAAAAGATGAGTGAAAACTGGAACTTTTACGTGGATTTTATATTCTCAAGCACGCGTTCATCGTACTATATTGGATATATATGCATACAGACACACATATATACATTTTATGTGGCTAATCACTTTTTTAGAGGAAATTCATTCAATATGTTTTATAGGAATAGTTGTAAATTAAGGTCCGAATATAGAAGAAGAGTAAATAGATAGCCAGTGTTATATGTGTGTGTGTGTGTGTACAGTAAACCCTCCAAATTCCCAGGGGATGCATGCTGTACCCCCCCCCCCCCCGCGAATATCTAAAATCCGCAAATACTTAAAACACCTCTAAAAACACTTCCTATTTTGATAGTTTAAACAAAGAAAAATTCTAAAGATGTTATACCAGAGTATTTTAATACTTTCATCTCAAAAACTACATTTAGTCATGAAAATGCAGGAATTAGTGAATATTTCTCAGTGAAAAATACCGCAAATGGGCGAACTTTCCATGAATAATATGTAGATACATTTCACAGAGAAATCTGCATATACGCGAGTCAGCAAATATTGAGACTGCTAATGGGGAGGGGATTACTGTATTTGTGTGTGAAGGGCCCATAAAATGCTACATGCACAACCCAACAATATATCTTGATCAGCAATAATTTATAATATTGTCCCAGGTGAATATAGATATTTGGTAGGTGGCAAGTGTTTACAAGCCACTTGTAGATGTGATTGACGACAGGTGGTATTTGAGATGCCCGCATCCTTTGTCATAAATGGCCTGCCTTATTTTCAGCTCTAGGAACCTCCCACTTTCGTCAAGTTTGGAGGGCGTGGCCAATGGAATATTAGGTTGAAAATAGGGCGCCAGGATTATCTCAAGACTTTCAGACAGTCTTCAATTCCTTGTTTCATTGACAAAGGCGGATTTCGGAATCCTCCTTCATTACTGGCAGCTAACATGATTTCCACTTTTCCCGACTGTTGACCGCCATCATCAATCAAACAAGGAAATGGAATCTGTCAGAGGGACAAGGGATAATCCCATGCCCTATTCCCAAGGTAGTATTCCAGCTTTCAGGCCCACCAAACTCAACGCAGGTGGAATATAAACAAAAAGCAGAAAACAACAACAGAGAGAGAGAGTGTGTCCATAGCAAGGCTTACGATGCAATATATTTTGAGAGAGAGAGAGAGAGAGAGAGAGAGAGAGTCCATAGCAAGGCTTACGATGCAATATATTTTGATCACTGGTGAATATGGATATTTAATATCCATAGTTGCATTTACATGGCATCAAGCAGGTGTGGCAGACGATGTCATAGGCGTTAGATACCAGAATCCTTTTCTATCAAAAGGATTCTGGTATCTAACGTAACACTGACATCGTCTGCCACACCTGTTTGTGCCATGTAAATGCAACTGTCACCTATTAAATATCCATATTCACCAGTGATCAAAATATATTGCATCGTAAGCCTTGCTATGGACTCTCTCTCTCTCTCTCTCAAAATATATTGCATCGTAAGCCTTGCTATGGACACACACACACACACACTCTCTCTCTCTCTCTCTCTATATATATTTGGCAGCAGCCTTGCCTTTCAATTGAAAGACCTGGTTCGATCCTGATGTCAGTTATATATATATATATATATATATATATATATATATATATATATATATATATATATATATATAAAATTTGCTACCTTGATGTTTTACTTTATTCAGATATTTTTCTGCTGCTCCAGTAAAGAAAATGACTCCATTTCCTTCACTTAGAAGAAAAGAAGAGAAGGAGTCTGGCATTATTGGTAAGGTTTCCTTTAGACTAAGTATAATCCTGGGTAGGGTGAGTACTTATATTGCACCAAGCAGCTTGTACCATTTGTGCAGAACAGTAACTAATCCCTTTATAGACCAGGGGTTGTTTCTTTTTGCCTGCACGTGGCTGATTACCATTCATAACATGGAGACAAGGTTTGAATGACAGGTGAATGGATAACGAATATAAAAACAATAGAGAAATTTCAGACTACAGAAACTTGTTAGGATGTCTAATAGTCTTTTTGCAATTACCTACATCCCTTAGGCCAAAAATAACAAAGCAATTCACCACTTGTAGCCTGCAAACGTATAACCTGCTAGAATAACCTTCACAGGTAAAGGAGAGGTACAAGGGAAACGTCTTTTATTCTTTTAACCTGAACCTATATACATTATTTACCTTACATGGCACACAAAGATAGTATCATTTTTCTCAGTGTTGATTATTTGGCAGCAGCTGTACTAATCAAGAAAAATGAATACCTGCCATTCTTACAGTTTGTATGGTCTCTCTCTCTCTCTCATGCATAAACACCTTCCTGGTAAGTAACACGGCATTCCCAGTATTACAGAAGTGTCTGAGGTATTTGTTTCTTCTGAATAGCAATCTTAAAAAAATGGTGTAAGGCAAGTAAAGTATATAATTACTAAGAGGAATTCCTATACACTGTGCTTCTAAAAAATATAAACTTGAGAAGGTAAAATTCCTATTTATTTCCAAGAATGTATAAGATCTGAGAAGTTAGTTTTCACTATTGAAGTATTCAGTATGAGTGACAAACTCCTAAATATATTTGTAAATCGCCCATAGTCAAGAGAGCTTTTAAGTCTCTGTATATGTCTGAATGGTAAAACCAAGGTAACACAAATGCTCATGTTGGTCTCTTATATGAGCTCAAACAGCGTTGATAAATATGAATTTCTAAAACCACGTATGGAATTCCTTGTCAACTGGGTGCTTGGTTATTGATAAAAATATTATCCAAAAATGGGGTTAAAATATAATCAGTGATATACAACCATTCTTGTAACTGTCTCTACTGAAATGAGAGTACTTTCCAATGTTATTGGAGTACAATTAGAAGGAATAAATCATTGGTAAAAGTTTTCATTCTGTCAAGTCTCTCTCTCTTGCATAATAATAAATCTCTCATTTTTGCCTTGCTAGTAGAATACTAAACAGAAACATAAAAATGATGACCATTATGATTAGTTTTCTGACAGATATAGAAATAATTTTTAACTATAACATTCACCTGTGATGTAGCGGCCTTTCGCGGATTCAAACAAAATGAGAGAAAATGACAAAAGAAAAAAAAAGAAAACTGTCATTCACAATCAGTAAAGTGCTTATACCTCTGGCAACAGTCAACCCCAATATACAGTGCTTATCCTATGTTTATTTATTTGTGTTGTTACATTAATTGCATATATATATTACAGATGGCTACTATCAAAATATTACCATAAAAGAACAGGTTAATTCGTAGCAAAACAAAAGAATGCGCTATTGCAATGGTTATTTACATTTTCATGCATCTGGTAACATACTAGAGAAGATAACTTTCTGAAAAACCACCAGATTATGGGAAATGTCAGGCCTCATCTTGGCAGTAATCAAAGGGTTAAGGCAGTTGACAAAAACAAAAACAAAAACATTTAATATTTAATATATATATATATATATATATATATATATATATATATATATATATATATATATATATATATATATATATATATATATATTATACATATATTTAAGCCCTTTGTTGGCCGAGTCGGTTGAGCTTCAGACTGTCATTCGACGGGCCGGAGTTCAATTTCCGCGGCAGGCTGATGAAGAGTTAGAGGAATTTATTTCTGGTGATGGAAACTTATTTCTCGCTATAATGTGGTTCGGATTCCACAATAAGCTGTAGGTCCCGTTGCTAAGTAACCAATTGGTTCTTAGCCACGAAAAATAAGTCTAATCCTTCAGGCAGCCCTAGGAGAGCTGTTAATCAGCTCAGGGGTCTGGTAAAACTAAGGTATACTTAATTTTATATATATATATATAATTTATTTAATATATATATATATAAAAATATATATTTATTTAATATATATATATATAAATATATAATTTATTTAATATTTATATAGATATATATATATATTTATATATATATATTAGAAAATTATTACATATATATATATATATATATATATATATATATATATATATATATATATATATATATATATATATATATATAAACTGAAAAAAAATTCTATAATAGGTGATTTTCCTGTGCAGGTGTAAGGAAAAGTTTGTGACATTCTTTGCACTCATAAATAGCTGAGAAATAGTTTAGAGGGTGTGGGAACCAGAGTGAGGAGACAGAGAGAGAGAGAGAGAGAGAGAGAGAGAGAGAGAGAGAGAGAGAGAGAGAGAGAGAGAGAGAGAGAGAGATATATTATACCACAATTGTAGTTCACACAAACTACTATACTACCATTTTTTTTCTTTTATGCCATTGTTTTATTTTTTCTGTATTTTGTCAGTTTTCACTTTCATGTATTTTGTCACGATTTTCACTGATAAAATGTTAAAAAAATTATCAAAATGACAACGCATTCCGTATCTCCTATTGACCTCATTTATAAAACATGACCTGATTTGCTTTGGTTGAGGAAGGGAAGAAGAGTTGTAAATAGCTCAATGTGTTACCAACATCTAAGACAAAATTCATTATGAAATTTGCACATGAATATTGTCAATAGATATTTTACTGGGGTTCAAGGTTAGGGAAACACTTGCTCTTTGGCTACTCTTTCCCTCTCTCCACACTCTTAAAACATGAATATGTATAAATTACTTACTATCAGTCATATTCCTTTCCACTAAGAAATGATTGATTTCTTCTCGGGACAATAAATTGAGAACAAACTCTTCATCCTTCCATTTCAATATTACCCCATTCCTGACACCAGATATGCTAATTGACAATCAAAGACAAAACTTTAAGGAAAAAAAATTAGTAAAGAGAGTGACCCTGAACAAAAACAAAACTTCTTCCCCCTTACAAGATGGAAGATGATTAGAATCAAGGTTAAGTCTGCTACTTTTTACATGGCAAAACTAATTGTAACGTGTGATCACGGTTACCTTGTCAGGGCTTTTATATACAGAACTGCCAGGTTTTCTTCCATGAAGGGGTGCACTCTTTGTCCCCATGTTAAGAATATCCACAATAAAATCTTCATCCTCACTATCGTTGTGGAAGCTTGTTTTGGGAGCAGTCTGAAACAGAATCAAAATAAAAGTCAGTCTTCAAGAAAATCTAGTCATATAAGTATGTATGTCCTGACATTTTTACTTCCACTAACCACCTGTGACAAATGTTAGTCATGGCAAAACTGACTTGGTGTTCATTTCATAGCCAACAATTATAACGTAAGTCCCAAATTCCAAAAAAGGACATTGGAGTTATTGATAAGAAAACAATTTTTTTTTTAAACAAAAATGTTTCCAGATGAAAAATTAATGCTGTTCTGTTAAACACAGACTCGTTTTACCAATAATTTCATTATTAAATATGAGATTGCCTTTACAGGAAGCTCCTAATTATCTGGATCCTTATTATCCAACACTCAACTTTAGCTGACACAACTGGATCACCAGGGGACAACGATATACAATACATGTGTGTTTGTGTATGCATGTATGTGTATATACTGTATATATGGTGATAAGATTCCACAACCCACCACAGAAATGCAAAATCACCTCTAAAAATGCTCGTATCTGCCAAATACCCTGTATCCTTTCAACTAAAATGTTTATAACTATTTTAACCTACAATGCTTATAACTGTCTATTTTAAAAGTTCACTGCATAATTTAATAGTTCAAACAAAAATATACCTTAAATTATCATACTAAAACAATTTGATATCAGTTCAAACAAAAATACATAACAAACCATCATCCTAAAACACCCTAAGTCATCTTAGTACAGGCAGTCCCCGGTTTACGACGGTTCCGGCTTACGACGTTCCGAGGTTACGACGCTTTTCAAATATATTCATCAGAAATTATTTCCTGGCTTACGACGCATGTTCCGGGGTTACGACGCGTCGTACGCCGATCCGACGGAAGAAATATGGCCCCACAACGGCAGAATAATCATAATTTGAAGGATTTTTTGGTGTAAAACTCAATAATAATGCAGTTTACGTCATTTTCAATGCACCCAGAGCATTAAAAGTAAGGTTTTCTTATGATTTTTGACGATTTTCGACGATTTTCCGGCTTACGACGATTTTTGGGTTACGACACGGCGCAAGAACGGAACCCCCGTCGTAAACCGGGGACCGCCTGTACCCTTTTACAACAGTTACTCTACAGTATATACGCCTCCTAAAACACTTATAACAATGATTTACTAATTTTAAAATAACATTAACGTAAATACAGCAAAATATCTATAACATGTTTAATACAAATTAATCTTTCATACTAATTAATCAAACCTGTCTTACATAACATCTGACAATTAATCAAGTTATCCCTGTATACATAAGCATAGCCATTTTCTCTCACAGTATTGAAGTCGTCCAGTTTTCCTTTTACATTGGTAAAAACAATTAAAATTATCACTAATTAACTTTTTTTGTAGAGCATCACTGTTTATTCAGTAATTACTGTATTTTTTCATATTGTGTTCATGACTTAATACAGATTTTTATGATAAAAATTTAGTGTACTTACACTGTACTGCTGTATCTGTTAAGCTTATTCCATGCTGGCCAGAGACTGGTCATAACAGTTTTAATTCTCTCTCTCTCTCTCTCTCTCTCTCTCTCTCTCTCTCTCTCTCTCTCTCTTTAAGGGTAATGTAAGATGTATTTGAACTATCACTGTAAAGTGTTTTTGGAGGATAAAGCATACTGTACAGTATCTAAAATATTCGCAAATTATTTTCATTTTATTTTCCAGTCTCCTTTTACTGGAAAATAAAATGAAAATCATTAGCAAATATTTTAGATATTGTACAGTATCTATCATCCAAAACACTACAGCAATATTTCAAATACATCTTACATTACCATTAAAATAAAATAAAATGTATGAGAGAGAGAGAGAGAGAGAGAGAGAGAGAGAGAGAGAGAGAGAGAGAGAGAGAGAGAGAGAGAGAGAGAGAGATACAGTCTTACAGTATAAGTACACTGTAATTAATTATCATAAAAATCTCTATTTTGTCACAAATACAATATCAAAACATACAAGTAATTAGTGAATAAACAGTGATGCTCTATGAAAAAAATGAATTAGTGATATTTTTGGAGATACGGTCACTAATATAATTTGCAAATTGGTGAAAGTTCCCACACAAAAGTGGAGTGCACTGTACAGTGGTCCCCCCTTTTTGCAGGGTTAGGTACCACCACAACCACCTACAAATATTGAAAAGCCATGATATATTGGGACCCCTCTAAAAATGCTTATAACTGCCTATTTTCATGTTATTTTTGTGACTACATTTTTTATAATAATGTATATAGTCACAAAAATAAAATGAAAATACAGTACTAATCATTGAATATTTTTCTACACAAATTCGCAAATCACCGAATTTTTTGTGAATGACATACAGTTATGTTCCTCAGAAAATCCTGTGAATTGGTGATTACACAAACTGGGAGGATGCGAATACTGGAGTTTCCCAGGTGTGTGTGTGTACAGTATATTTATATAAATAAATATATATAACTATACATACACATATATGTACTGTATATGTATGTATGTGTATATATAGTCATATACTCCAAACTTACGCGAGGTTAGGTTCCAGAACCCCTCGTGCAGGATGAATTTTCGTGTAAGTTTGGCATGGTCCCTAAAAATGCTAATAAATGCTTATTTTTAAAGTTTAAACGCTATATATGACCCTAATCATGCTCCAAAATTATTACGTTAACTTTCAAATGAAATTAAAGTTATTATAATTTCATTTAAAAGTTAGCTTAATACATTACCCATAAAAAGAGAAATAAATGATTGACTTAAGAATATAGGAGTGTGTGACTCTCTCCCCCATTCCACCGACCTATTTTTAGAAGCCTTCTCAACCTCGTTTTTAAATTCTTTTTTATTCTGTCACTTTCTCTATATTCTGAAATACTCTATGTCTCTATGTTTTTTACCAATTCAATCTAGTGTACAGTTTCAGTGCTGTAATACGTAGGTTGGCTAACTTAGAGAGAGAGAGAGAGAGAGAGAGAGAGAGAGAGAGAGAGAGCAGTTGTCCTTACTTAAGAGAGTAAAATATTTTATGAATTATTTCGGACACACACACACACAGAGAGAATTATTACGTTAACTTTTAAATGAAATTAAAGTTATTATAATTTCATTTAAAAGTTAGCTTAATACATTACCCTTAAAAAGAGAAATAAATGATTGACTTAAGAATATAGGAGTGTGTGACTCTCTCCCCCATTCCACCGACCTATTTTTAGAAGCCTTCTCAACCTCGTTTTTAAATTCTTTTTTATTCTGTCACTTTCTCTATATTCTGAAATACTCTATGTCTCTATGTTTTAGAACGGGGCATTTACAGTTTGTAAACGGTACAGGTAAAATAAGATCAATTCAATCTAGTGTACAGTTTCAGTGCTGTAATACGTAGGTTGGCTAACTTAGAGAGAGAGAGAGAGAGAGAGAGAGAGAGAGAGAGAGAGAGAGAGAGAGAGAGAGAGAGAGCAGTTGTCCTTACTTAAGAGAGAAATATTTTATGAATTATTTCGCACACACACACACAGAGAGAAAGAGAGAAATAAATTTGACCACTGATTAGCACCACTCCCCCTCTTGTCATGTTATATGACATGTCTGACAGCTTTTTGCCTTTGAACCGTCTTACATAACTCAAGGGAAGAATTTTTGTTCAAAATAATACGAATTTTGTTATTACAGTTTTATTATTATCATTATCATTATTATTATTATTATTATTATTTAATTCTATTAATCTCATTAATATTTGAAAATTAGTACTTATTATTAGGTAAAAAGTTTATTTATCATGCAAATAAACATACCTGTGTAAATGTACCATAAAAATTCATCTCGCTAAGAGAGGGAAATTATTACTTTTAATAATATTTAATGTTTAACTTACACACACAAGCATGAAAACTTATAAATTACATAATAAATTCAACAAACACTTTTGCAGGGTTTCTCAATGTTTGCGTGTCTGTGAAAAACTTATATATATTATGACCATTAGTTAGGTTACAATGAAAAATTCGTGTGTCTGTGAATTTGTGCAACTCGAATTGTGCAAGTTCGAGTATTATTATTACTGTATACTGTATATATATATATATATATATATATATATATATATATATATATATATATATATATATATATATATATATATATATATATATATATATATATATATATATATATATATATATATATATATATATATATATATATATATATATATATATATATATATATATATATATATATATATATATATATATATATATATATATATATATATATATATATATATATATATATATATATATATATATATATATATTACGCTCAATGTGGAAAAAATAAGTATATCTTAGTTTAACCAGACCACTGAGTTGATTAACAGCTCTCCTAGGGCTGGCCCAAAGGATTAGATTTTTTTTAGGTGGCTAAGAACCAACTGGTTACCTAGCAATGGGACCTACAGCATACTGCGGAATCCGAACCACATTATGACGAGAAATGAATTTCTATCAGCAGAAATAAATTCCTCTCATTCTTCATTGGCCGGTCGGAGTCGAACGCTGGGTGGATAATTGCCTAATGTGAACTTTGGGCAAAAAAAATTGCCTAGTGTTCACATTAGGCAAGCATTTTGCACAAAGTTTACAATAGGCAGATCACTTGAAGAATGTTCACTTTAAGCAAGATTTTCAGATTAGGCATGGTATTTTGCCTGACGTAAATAGACTGAAGAACCACGATCGCTTAAGTGGAGATTCAAAGAGGCAAACAGTTGCTTAGGCCACTGTCCATTGGTCAGTGTGCTACGCTGAGGGTCACAGATGTGGACTGTGGTCCAACAGATAACAGAAATATGTTAGTGGTCATCCTCAAGGAAGAAGATGGGCTATACACTCAAGGTGGCTGGGAGGGAATTCTGGGACCAAATTTTACAGCTGCTGACCTAAGTGCAATTGAACAGCCAGTTAAAAGAGGAAGAGGTTCCTGATGTCTGTCTATCAATTAGAACAGCAACAGCAAGGGCCACTGGCAGATAAGGATACACTAACTGTCAATGTACAACTCAATGTACATCACGACGATGCAGCTGCGTAAGAAAGACATAAATGCAACTTGCACTGTCACCCTGGCAGAGCATGCAAACATTTGGATGGATGTATGATATTTAGGGCAAAAACCCAGGCACTGGGGCCAACAAGGCCATTCAGCGCTGTAATGAAGAGAAAATAAATTATGTTAAAGTTATGAATTCATGAAGGAAATGATTAATAAATAAAATGGTGTGATGTGACCAATAAATAAGGGTATAAAGTTTAATGAATGATGTGATATATACATAATAAAAAATTTAATGTTGTTAAAATTCTACGTGATGTAATAAATATATTAAGAAATAAATATCGTTAAAAATTTTAAGACACTTTAAAAAAGACATGATAGTAGAAATATCTGCTTCATCTCCCAAAATATCAGACAGGGATTTGCCCTGAAAATTTCTCTTTGGTTAAAATATCTGGGGCAGACCACCAGAATGTGCTACACTGTTAGTGTCTCATCACAGTAAGCACACTCTGGAGGGTTGCTTCCTTCTAAAATAAACTGATGGGTTAAATGAGTGTGCCCAATCCTTAATCTGGTTAAAATAACCTCTGTCTGTCAAGCTGGAATGATGAAGACCACAGTAGTATATTATCCCCAATATTTCTATATTTCTAATTATTGGCAAGAAGAGGAGAAGTCCACCTTTCTTGCCATTTACTTAAAACATAAGATCTAATGGGACCTTTTAGGTCTGTATGAGGCACTTTTCTGAAAGAGGTTTCTGATAAAATACCTACAGCTTTCGCTTCCCTGTCTGCCATCTCATTTCCGCGAATCCCCACGTGAGAAGGGACCCAACAGAAAGACTGATTTACGCCGACAATATATACGAAAAAACCACTCCTCAACTTTTTTAATTAATGGATGAAAGCTATTACATTTTTTAATACCTTTTAAGGTGCTTCTAGAGTCTGAGTATGACAAAATTAGAGTCGCTACTTTGAAAAACTAAGTCTAGGGCAGACACTACGGCTGTTAATTAGGCAGTAAATATTGATGCAGAGTCAGGTAATTTAGCTGTGTACACTGTATCACCAAGGATAACAGTGCAACCAACACCACTATCTGACTCTGATCCACCTGTAAAGATCTTTGTAAAATTAGTATGGGTAACATCGTGCTCTAAGAATTTTCCCCTAATCTCTTCTTCAGTGCAGTCCTTTTTGTTAAATAGTTTCTTACATACTGATGCTTCTGGAATAAGCCATGGAGGATTTACAGGATATTCTACTTCCAGGACCTTCTGCGATTTAAGATTACTATTCCTAACATCCTCATTCAGTCCAATTTACAATGGTTTAGAAGCTCTTGTACCAGAAAAACTTCGAGAGTCTGTTTCCTTTAGTGCTTGAAAGGAGGGATTTTTGGGAGCACTTTTCATTCTAGCCATGTATCGCAACCCTAGCTCTTGCCTTCTTATATCAAGGGGAAAATGATCTGTGTCGACATATATGCTTTCAACAGGAGAAGTTCTAAGAGCCCCTGAGCACATTCTCAACCCCATGTTGTGTACAACATCCACTTCCTTTAGCTTGGTTTTACAGACTGAAGAATAAATTTGACAGCCATAGTCTAGCTTAGATCGACACACAGAGTCATATACCCTCAGAAGGGATTTCATATCAGCCCCCAACTAAATCCAGAAACAACCTTTAAAATATTCATAGATTAACATTAAACTTTAGAACATTTATGTGGCTAGCCCATGTTAATTTATGGTCAATAGTCATCCCCAGAAATTTAACTTCACTTTCGTAAGGAAGGATGGACCCTTTTAAACTAGGTATGGGAACCTCTTCCACACACCGGCTACTGGTGAACCTTACTGCAACTGTTTTGGAAGAGGAGAATTTGAAACCATTCTCATCAGCCCACTTAGTAACAGCATTACTAGACCTTTGCAAATGTTTGCATACAGAAAAGGAATCATATCCTGGGCAGTATATTGTACGGTCATCGACAAAAAGCGAGCATTTAACCCTGAAACGCCGAGCCTCTATTTGCAAAAGTGTCTGCCGTATGCTGGCGGCGTTTGGGAGCTAGTGCCGAAGCGGAAAGAAAGTTTTTTTTTTTTTTTTTTTTTTTTTAAATCACACCACGCTTAGTTTTTAAGATTGAGAGTTCATTTTTGGCTCCTTTTTTCTCATTGCCTGAAGTTTAGTATGCAACCATCAGAAACGGAAAAAAATATAATTTTCATATATAAATATTGGAATATATGACAGCGCAAAAAAAAATTTCATATATAATTGTATACAAATCGTGCTGTGAGCAAAACGGTAAAAGCTAATGAGCTATTTTTTTTTCGTTGTATTGTACACTAAATTGTGATGATTTTGGTATATAACAAATTGTAAAACGATCAAGGCAACACAGAGAAAATATTATCACAATATTATGCAGGAATTCAAAACTCGTGGATGTAAAAAAAAAGTTTTTTTTCAAAAATTTACCATAAATCAAAATATTGTGCTAGAGACTTCCCGTTTGTTGCACAATGAAGGTAAATGATTGAATATTACTAGAATGTAAGAGTTTTAGCTTACAATTGCATTTTTTGACCATTTCGGTAGAGTCAAAGTTGACAGAAGGTTTAAATTTCGGCACTTATCGTGATTTATATAAAAATATTTCAAAACTGATAAAAGCTACAACCATGAGTTATTTTTTTTTGTATTCTACATGAAATTGCACACATTTTCATATATAAAACTTTCTGTAACGGCTAATATAAAACGGTGCAAAACTTACGACAGAAACTAACAAAATTCTGAGATTTTCAGCAGAGTTAGCGTCCCAAAAATTCACCATAAATTGAAATCTTTTGCTAGAGACTTCTCGTTTGTTGCAAAATGAAGGTAAATCATTGAACATTACTAGAATGTAAGGGTTTTTAGCTTACAATTGCATTTTTCGACCATTTTGGTCAAGTCAAAGTTGATCAAAGGTTGAAATTTTGGCACTTATCATGATTTATATGAAAATATGTCAAAATTGATAAAAGCTACAATCATGAGTTATTTTTTGTTGTATTCTACATAAAATTGTGCACATTTTCATATATAAAACTTTATGTAAAGGCTAATAGAAAAGTGCAAAAATTACGACAAAGTGACTAAAGAATTTCTGAGATTTTCAGCAGATTTAGCTGATGCTTTCTTTTGGGATAAGAAAGAAATTCTCACATGCGGCAGCTGGGTCACGCTTGTAAACAAAACAACAGCGTGATCCATGAACTCCCAGCATCCCTCAAGGTGCGATTTAAAATTTTTCGCAAACGAGGCCTATAAGTATTTTTCCGCGAACATTTAAAAGAACTTTTTGTAGTCGACGTATTTTACGTCAACTTGGCACCCGACAGACAACTTTTGTCGACGTAAAATACGTCCAGTTGGCGTTAAAGGGTTAACAGGGGGTGAGATCTTTTCAACCACACTATTTATTGCCTCTGAAAAAAGTGTTACACTTACAATGCTTCCTTGGGGAACTCCTTCCTCCTGCATAAAAGGTTGGGAGTAGTAGTTTTCCACTCTTACCTTAAAAAGTCTGTCTGTTAAAAAGGTATATATAAACCTATCATTCTTCCACATATGCCCATCTTGTGCAATTGTTCCATGATGACAATTCTCCAGGCAGTGTCATATGCTTTCTCCAAGTAAAAAAATATGCCAATGGTCTGCCATTGTTTGGCGAATCCTTGCTGGATTTGGTTGGTCAGCCTCAGCAGGGGATCAAGAGTGGAGCGGTTTTTTCTGAAACCAAACTGAAATGGCGATAGTAATCCTTTGTTTCCAGGTGCCAAACTGGTCTAGTATTTATCATTTTCTCCATCAGCTTACATACACAGCTGGTAAGAGGTGTTGGTCTATAGCTGGTGGCTTGGGAAGCATCTTTATTAGGCTTTTTAACAAGAACAATTATGGATATTTTCCAGTCCTTGGGTAAAATTCCAGTTTCCCATATTTTGTTTATAATCTTGAGTAAATATTTTTTGGCATCATCTGGGAGGTGTTTCAGCATTTCATATATGGTTGTATCCTCACCTGGAGCTGTGGATTCACTTGAGGAGAGCACCTCACAAAGTTCTCTTAGGGAAAATTTGTAGTTGCATGGTTCAGATTTTCCCAAATCAAACTTCAGACATATTTCAGAATTCCTAATTCTTTGAAATTCCAGAGAATAATTGTTAGGGCTGGAAACTTTAGAAAAGTGTTTTCCTAGCTCATTGGCAACTTCAGTGGCCTCTGTGATTAGAGTGTCACTTATTTTTAATGAAGGTAATGGTGACCCAACAAATTTTCCACTCAGTTTCCTTATTTTGCGCCACACCACTTTTAGTGGGGTCTTGGAGTTTATTCCATTAATATAGTAAAGGCAACATTCTCTTTTAATTTTCTTATAACAGCGCTGCTGCTTGGCTAAAGCATGTTTGTAGATTAATTTAGACTGAGGGGAGCCACTAGTTTTGTGACATCTGCAGCACTTCCTAGTCACTTTTCTCAGAATACCACATCTTATTCCACCAGGGAACTTCAGGTTAACAAGATTTGCCATTTGTTTTTGGATTCGAGCCTTCAGCACTCTTCAAAGTAGATTCAATAAAGTAATCATAGGCATCTAGATGAGAATGAAAGGACTCAAACTCCCTATCTAGATTGACACCTTTACTGAATTTACCCCAGTCTACATCCTCTACCCTCCACTTATGTAAAACTTTAGATGGAGCATTCAGAGCATATTTTAAATGGATCGGGTAGTGATCACTGCCATTTAAATCTTCAATAACAGACTAATTAAAGTAAAGGTGGATACTAGTTGAAGAAATACTAAGGTCCAGTGCAGAGAAATGATCATCGTGAATGTTGCGGAAAGTCTTTGACCCATTATTATAAAGGGTAACATCTTTCCTGTCAATAAGGTCTTCTATTATTTTCCCTTTACTATCTAAAAACCGACTTCTCCAAAGGGGGTTGTGGGCATTAAAATCATCTAGGAGAAGTAAAGGAGCTGGAAGTTGGTCAATTAACGACTGAATATCTCCAATGTTAAAAGCAAGGTCTGGTGGAAGGTATAAGGGGCAGATTGTTATCCTCTTTTCTAAAATGACTGAAATAGCGACAGCTTGTAGTGTTGTATTTAACTGTATTGTGGAGTGCTGTAGAGATTTATTCATAATAATTGCAGCACCTCCATGAGCATGATCACCAGTTGGGGGATATGATTTAAATATTGAATAATTTAGTCTAGGATTATAAGCAGAGTTGCCTAACATTGTTTCCTGTAGGCATATAATCCCTGGATTGAATTCATGCATTAAAGCTTTAACCCTATCTGGTGCAACTTGGGTCCAGGCAGACCCACCCTACGGGATTTTTTTCATTTCTAGATCATTTTTTTAATAATCATTTTAAGTTGGTTCTATGATTACCAAATTATGGGAAATTATTCATTATTTTCATTTTCATTGGTTTTGTATGTCATATTAAAATGGTTTTCCCAGAATAAAACCAAAATAACATCATGTCGAACGAAACAATAAAAAACAGAGGTGAAATTATTTGAAAAGAAATGTGTTACACTTCTGCCAGACGTATGACTAAACTACACTATTGCACCAAGCAAATGGCAGAACCTATACCATAGAATCATGATACGAAACTTTTATTTGTATTTACAAGAGTTTTCAAAAACCTTTTTTTTTAATAAAGAATAGGAAAATTAACAGACTGTTTGATCAAATCTAAGAACTACTAAAATCTGGAAAACGGGCGCAATCAGATTATCGGAGACTAAATGCTCATCACAGATCTTGCGTGACAGAGTTAGATGTAATGTGGGTCTTTTCTCACACTGTTTCATAATCATCTTTTCTCACGCTGTTTCATATTGTCTATGTAGATAAAAAAAAAAAAAAAAAAAAAAAACTATAAGTGCTGACTGAGATAAGGTTCATTTATTCATTTATGTTGCTATAAGTGCTTTCTTTTGTCGAAGCCCATCACTCTTCTGGTAGATGAACTATGAGATCAAAGATTACCCACCACAGGTGTACTAGTGACCAAGCTATGGACTACCTAATCTAGTGTTGTAGTACCTGTAATCACTAAATAACAATGTCCCACCACAGGTCTACTAGTGACCAAGCTATGGACTACCTAATCTAGTGTTGTAGTACCTATAATCACTCACTAGATAACAATGTTGATTGCCCATAAGGCTATCTGTAGGCACCAGGAACTCTACTGAAGTTTAGTGTCAGAAACAATGTATAAATGAACAGTGTACCTGACCTAAACCCATTGTACCACAACAGTGTGAAAAAGTAGGCCTATGCTGTGCTTTCCTGGTGCAGAATATTTAATATTCAGAACTGCATTCTGAAACTCAGTCCCGCAAAACTCATTAGGAAAGCTTATTAAAAAAAAAAAAAATATCAATGAAACATTAATAAATAACAATGCCCCAGTGTACATAGAGCATGTGTGTAGTCTACACGGTATAGAGTAAGTTTTAGTAATCAGTGTGACAGCAGGTGCAATTTTTTTATCTTCGCTATTCAGACACTAGGAGAGCACTGTCTCCCGCACAAAATTCATCCAACTTACATTAGTCTTGAAAAGAGGTCATGCTCTAGGTCTAGCTATTCAGACACTAGGAGAGCACTGTCTCCCGCACAAAATTCATCCAACTTACATTAGTCTTGAAAAGAGGTCATACTCTAGGTCTATCTGCTATATATATATATATATATATATATATATATATATATATATATATATATATATATATATATATATATATATCTATATCTATCTATATCTATCTATATCTATCTATATCTATCTATATCTATCTATATATCTATCTATATATATCTATATATATCTATATATATCTATATATATATATATATATATGTGTGTGTGTGTGCGTGTGTTGGTTTCAAGACTACTGTTGGCTAAAGAGCAGACTAGGCCTAGGCTGTATGAAGACGGTAATATCAATATTGTCAGACGTATTTGCCTTTCATGACTGTAAATGATTACATGTAAAGACCTAGAGCATGACCTCTTTTCAGGACTAAATGTGAGTTCGAGGAATGTTGTCAGGGAGACAGTGCTCGCCTAGCTACCGATGTTTGAATAGCAAAGACAGAAGGTTGCACTTGCTGTCATTCCTTCCGATATCTCAGATTTTATGGGTGGCGTGTTTTACACTCCTACTCGCCAACATATTGAATGTATCTCGTAAATCCATGTCTGATATGTGATACTGCAAAAGAAAGGAGAGTCAATGGCGGCAATAGCATAGGTATAGTGCAATTCTGCCAATAATGGAGATGAAGCCACGTAGAAAAACAAGAATAAACAATCTGGATAACCAAGGAAACAACATACACAAACGCCAAGTGTCCCAGTGAGAGCCTGGGTTTTTCCATGGGTTGTTGGCTGGCCTCCCAGCCCACCCAGACTTAGTGGGTAACTGGTTGTCATGAATGGGGACAGAAAAAGAGCTTAGGTCTAGTAACTTCACCATACACACACACACATATATAATATATATATATATATATATATATATATATATATATATATATATATATATATATATATATATATATATATATATGAGAGAGAGAGAGGGGGGGAGTTACACTATCTTAGTGCATAATATCCCCAAAATATATTTGTATTTTTATTCATAATATAATCTTCACTGATGTGATAGCAAAATCCTTTTGGAAATTTATATACTTTATACTTTAGTATACAGTATAGCCCTATGATATTGCATATTAATAACGGATTCACTTCGTATTTGGTAAATCTGAAATAGGAAAGGCTCGGTAGAAACCTGAATAATTTATGACAATTATAAGCTGTTAAATATGAACAATCTTTTATTAGTGTCAAGTATTATTATAGGTGTATACACTTTCCAGAAGAATTTTCAGAGAATCACCAATAACTAGTAAATCCGTGCGCAAAAAAAAAAAAAAAAAAAAAAAAAAATCAGATTTTACCACATTGTTACAGTGCACTTTATTTAGACGAATAGGAACAAAAAGGGATTTGGTAGTAGGTTTTCAGTAGATATTGTGTCATGCATACCCTAAAGCTTGTGCTGCCTGAATTAGGTATACCGGAACGAAAGAATAACCCAACACCCATAGCAAGCCTACATGTAACATATCTCTCACACACACGTGTAAGATATGTTATATGCAGGCTTGCTTGTGTTTGTCTACGTGTGGTCATGTGCCGATTTGCTGCTGTGGTGATTGTTCATACCGAAACTTCCAACGGAGGTCAGCAATAGGACGGAAATAAGATGAGTGAATGAAGCGATTTCAGAATGTAGATAGAATTTCCTTCAACTGATACTCAACTATCGTATTTTTTTTTCTTTTTCAATAGGTTGCTGGTAACCACATTAGCTATAGGCTCAAAATGAATAGGAAGGTAGACTAATAAAGTTGTCAAAGATATTTTCTGAACATAGCCTGTGTTTGAGGATTCAGATGAGGAGTACTTATCAGAGGTAATTGGGATAGAAGAAGAGCAAAATCTGGCTGGGTGGATAGATAACGTTAACCAAAATGACGGATATGAAAGTGAGGAGCTACAGTAGACGAATATGAAAATAATGCAGCTGAACTAGATGAATGGATACCGACCAGACACAGAAAGCTGTTAACATATCAGAGAAATGTAAATTCTTTGAACAAATGTTTTGCCATAGGAAACTTTGAAAAGTGCACTCTACCAGCTGAAACAAAAGAATATACTGAAGTAGTGGAAAAACTCAAACACAAAGTAGATGATGGCAAGAAAATAACTTGGATAAATAAGCGCCCTCCAAGTAATGAGAATGAACAAACAGGAAACAGTCCAACACCCGGAGGTGTTGTAGGAGAAGCAAAAGAGGCTGACACACCTTTGAAGGCATGGGCGTTGTTTGTGTCTAATAACATAATTGATACAATTGTCCTAAACACACATGAAAAAATCCGGCAAAGGCTGGGCCAGTTGGAATTAAGTGAGGAAGAAATGAATAAAGGAATTCATACCAGATTAACTGACTCAGTAGAAATGAAAAGCTTTTTCGGTCTGTTATATGCGAGAGGTTTGCTCGGACTAAATACCCATGATTATCATATGTTGTTTCATGAATCATTTGGACATCCAATATTAGGTGCGGTGATGTCTGCTAAAAGATTTGCTTTCATCCATGCCAATATTTCTTTTGATGACCTAAAAATAAGACACCGCAGATTGGTACACGATAGGTCTGCTGCAGCAAGAGAAGTTTTTGAATGCTTTAATAGAAACTGTAGTTCAGTGGTGAGGCCTGATGACTTCCTAACAAATGACGAAACATTGTATGGTTGCAGAACATAAATAGGTTTCCGTCAGTACAACAGGAGTAAGCCTGTTTGGTATGGCCTTTAATATAAATCTATCAATGCTGTGAGATATCCCTTCACTTTTAGGACTGTTGTATATTCCGGCAAACCCATCGAGGGATCCGGGCCATTTACGTAACAGGCACCCTAGCTGTTATAAACCGACTGAAAAGTAGTATGGGCCTGAGAGGACGAGCTATAAGTTTAGACAGACTATGTAGGCTACCAGCATAGAACTGTTTGAGTGGCTCCTGTCACAGAGTATTAATGCCTTAGGCTAGATCGATGCGGGTAGAAAAGGTATACCTTTAGAGTTATGAAGAATATTTCAGGAAAGCAAGATAGATTTGACGAGGTGCACTGGGAAAAAAATGGAGGAAAACTTTGCTTGAACTCCTCCTTCAATCACACAAAGAGTAAAGCTTTGCCCAGGGAACGTTTTATTGTCTAGCACGATACCACCCTTGTTGACCATTACCAAAGACGACAGCCAAAAGAAGCCTGCAATCTACAAACTCTACGACTTGACTAAGGGAAGTACAGACATTATTGACCAAAGGACACAATTTTACAGTGAACACAAAATCCGGAAGATGGCTAGTAAACACCTTTTTTATCCTCGATACAGCTAGAGTAAATTCCCAGACAGTGTTCTCAATGAATACAAGCACTGACCCTCGACGCCTAAATTCTTTTACAATTGGGTGGGATTTAGTTAAACCTCTTTGTACTCCTCACATAGAGAAAAGGTAGTCAGTCAAGATTTTGCACTGCAGTATTGTGGCGAAGATGAACATTATACTTGGGAATCCGAAACCTGTTTCAGTGCTAGTAAGTAATGACCTTCGTGCATACACATCAGAAAAACGAAAACGATGCGCACCATGCCTAGAGTAGATATATAGTAGTGGGTTTTCGGCGTCAGTTGGTGAACTCTCCAAGATCAAACATAAGTGTCACCTATGCCAGAGTGCAACCTGCCCACAACATATTGTTCGTGTCTGTTGCAACTTTTACAAGTTGCATATGCCATAATGATACAACACACCCTTTATATTTTCATTTGGGTGATAGTGATATGTATGTTTTCTTTTTTGTTGTTCTTCATAAGCTAAATGTTAATATTCTTCTTTAAATAACTGGTAGGCTACTAATTTTTAACAAAATCAAATATTAATCGTAATTCTTTTGCTTGGCCCGGTACTGTGCACTGTTAACAAAGACTAAATTTCTGCAATGGTTTTTTTATATACAAGGAATTTTGTTTATTTTTGTCTCCTGAAGACATAATATTATTACTGATGTTATTACTGTCTTTATTATTGTCACTTGCTATTCTCATCTTAGACAAGCTCTAAATGTCTGCAAATTTAGTTGTTCTTTTCGTCTTCATATACTACAGATGGGATGTAATTATTATTATTATTGCTATTGTTGTTGGTAATATTAATAATAATAATTATTTATTATTAGTATTATGATGATATTTGCGTCCTTATATGTAAAGGAAAATAATGTTTTGTGTGTAAAGTTTACCTTTTTTGACAGTCAAATTTTATTTTGAAATAAGTTTTCTAATCTTTTTTTTTCCCTTGATATTTAATTAACATAATTTATATAGTATTAACCAGTACTCATTATATAAAAAAACATGCTTTTTTACTAGAGATGGAGGGCTTTGAAAAAAATTCAGTGATTGGATAATGTCATTTTTTTCTACTATACCGGCTGTACCTCAGTATAAAACAATTATATTGCAAGTATGAACAGTACGAACGTCTATTTGAAATTCACTAATATCATGCGATAAAAAACTGTACTCACTATAGTTGTTCATATGGGGAAATAAAAAGTGAAAACGCATATAAACGTGATGAATAGGAGAGGTAATATTTAATTCAACATAAAAATATAATTAAGAACCATATGAATAATGTCTTCTCATTTACTGATTATATACATATACATATACATATATATATATATATATATATATATATATATATATATATATATATATATATATATATATATATATATGTGTGTGTGTTTTTTTTGGGTGTGTATACATGTATGTATGTATTCGTATACATACATACATGTGTGTATGTATTTATTCACCATTTAGTTTTGGCATGAACAGAAACTGCTGGAGAGTAAAATAGCTATAGTCAGTCTATTCATTTCCATGTGTGGCCTCACCAAAACAGGTTTTAGGTAGATGTGGCATACGCATAGCTTCCTCGTGTTCGGCTACAATCAATGTTTCCGATATCTTAGTCTTACTGTGATAAAGATGCAAACTACTTCTTCAGTAATATATCTGAATGCTTATATTTACAAAGGACCTTCACTTTCGATAAAACAATACAAGCACACAAAAGACGAGCTTGAAGGATGTATCAAATAGTCTACGCAGATCAAACGAATAAACGATGGGCTTTCAGTAACCCATTTGTCTCTGGTAGCTAGAAAGACATCTGGCTGTGCGAGTAAAAGGTATTTTAATTATATCTAGCATGCAAATTACGTGAGTAGAGGCAATATTCGAAATGGCATGGGATATTGTTGTCTATGAGGCATGAAGCTGTCTAGGGAAGGTAAAAGGAACAATCACTGCGAAATTGGATGGAAGGCGATGCATGACCGTAGTATTCCAGTTTTCTATTCAGAATACTGTGCCTATTTACATGGCTTTTTATTGAGCTTACAAATCTTTATAATAGCCCAGTAACTGGGCAATTTCACTAGTGTTTGGCCAAGTAACTTATTGAGCAAAAGTTTGAAATCGTATCGAGGTCCCGTCACCCTTTGCATATTGATGACATATATATATATATATATATATATATATATATATATATATATATATATATATATATATATAATATATATATATATATATGACATAAAAGGCCAGCCTAGACTTTTTTTTTAAAGTAAGGCACTGGAAAGACTCTTAGTTAGAATGAATAATAGTTATAATAAGAAAGTTTTTTGGCTACTTTGAAATGCCTATGTTCCTAAAAGAAGGACAGTAAAATTAAATACCTGGTATAGGTCTATCGTTCGTTTGCCAATACTCCGAGTTCTAGTGATTAGCATTTTTCAAGGTTGTTTTTCCAGTTTACTGACGTATATTTAACTTTGCTATCATAATAAGGTTATTTTTATGTTGATGCAATGAAATCTACATGGAGTGAAGTTTGAATGATAACGAAATTTTTTTATCTGAACAGTTCGTGGACACAGGTCTACCTGTAGTGTGGGCTATACCAGGGAAAAAAACAAAACAATTTTGAAAGCTCCATCCTTCGTTTGCGTTTGATACGAGTAGACTGATGCAAACTGCCAGGCTCATCTTTCTTGTGCTTGTAAGGGTATATTATTGATACAAATCAGCTTGTTTATAAAATGTGAAGGTTCTTTTATATAATATAAACACTGAAATGTTCCTAAAGAAATAGTCTGAGCTAAACATGCTCAGTGTTACATCGTCACCCGTGGGTGGACTGATGATGATCTGTGGCAGACGATAGCACATTCGTTTCCTAAACATTTCCACAATGATCGTTAGTGGAATGGAATATAAAATTTAGGCCAAAGACCAAGCACTGTGACCAAAGAGGTCATTCAGTACTGAAAGGGAAACTGAGATTAGAAAGGCTTGACAGGTATAACAGGAGGAAAGCCTCGCAATTTGCACTATGATCGTTGGTGCTGAGTCAACCAGCTCCGTCAGTTTCAAAGGAAGTTCATGCAGTACGACATTTGGGCAACTTTCAAAGTCATTATATTAACACTTGGTTACCACTCATGATGTATCGATAGTGAATCTATGGTTTGCATCGTGGTACTTGAAAAATCTGAACACTTGCACCAGATAGGGTTAAGGTCTTCTGTACGGGCTCTGAGACCTTTACAGTTCCACTGAAGGATATCGAGCATGAATATTAAGGTGGTAAAATGTGCTGCTTCCCACTGTTCCTAAGGTGGAGTGGGAAATTCTCCTTTATAAGAGATTGTTTTCTTAATCCCCTTTCATCTGAGTTGGAGTTCAGGGTCTTTGGTTGATCTTCATATTTTTTATTATGAACCCGATGTTCAGAATTACTACTGTGATTCTGTGCACCACCAATCCTATTTGTCTTAGGGCGGCAATTCAGTCTTGAACTCAAATGTTTTTGTTCTGAATCCACTTTTGGAACCACCTTTCTAGGAGGAGAGATCCCTTCCAAAACACTGAACCCATTTGAAGTTTTTATTATAAAGTTATCATTATTTGGGGAACTATTTCTTGTGCACTTCTTGGTAGTTGCAATTGTAGCTTTACTATTATTTTTGTTTGTGGCTGTGATGATGGACAGCTCTGAACTAGCTCTATCTAACTGGGATCGTTACTTTAGCTTATTTTTGTTTGAAGTATTTTCTGAATATTTTCCTGAATTATTAGTTAATTTGGCACCCTTATTTTTGGAGATGAATCAGCAGCTGTCATAGAGGGGCATTTAGATCGACTTTGGAAGATGAATTTTGTGTGCTTCTGGATGTACAATTTTTGGTACTGGACTCCAAAGCACTTGCCGACGAAAGTTTCTAACCAGTTTGGAGATTTTCATTATTATTTATAGTTTGAGAAATAGTAGGTTTGTGATATCCACTATCAGACACAGTTGTTGGTTATGTCAAGGAAGTATCATGGATCAGTCTGGTATTCGCATTCTCCACCAATGGCACAAGTGAGAGTTGACTCCCAACAGTCCACCCCATACCCTACCCTTTCAGGATAGCACCAGTATGCATGCAGTGGCCCAGGTATAAGCCAATCCGCCTGCTGGGAGTTCTGCCCCCACTAATGGGGACTGACTCCCCACTCCAACCGTACTGGTGGGCTTCCGGACAAAAGCCAGGAGTCCCACCTCCAAAAACTAGCCCCCCCTGGATTCTGATGGGTTGCTCTCCAGAGATGGTTCCGCCCTCAAGATAGCAATGGGAAAAAAACCATCGTCATCTCTTAGGTCCAAACTATCTCACGTGGCGACTCAACCAACAAAACTCCCACAATTAGCTTCAAATGCGAACCCCTTCCAAAAAACGACCCCTTCTCAGACTCACCTAAGCAGTAAAATTTTGCGAATGTGGAGTGTCCATGGCATTTAAACCAAAAACTACATAGGATGATTCATCAGGACCAGGGACCAAAGGCCAGGGTCCCTTAGCACCTCACCTCGTCAAGGAGTCCTACTTGATGGGATGCAAACATTTGAAACTGGACTCAGGCAGGGGCGACATTTAGGGGGGGTTGGGAGGGCAACTGCCCCACCAGCCTCAACTTGCCCCCCTTACCCACCAAAGCCCAATGAAGTAACAGCAGCTGGTTTTCCATTATTACCACGAAATTCAAATGTGTCATCACATTAAGTTATATCTATCTAATTTATGTGCTTCAAAAAGTACATAAAATAACTCAAAATAAAAAAAAAACAGCTTTGCTTGCCAAATCGTCTTTGTCCCCCCAAACAAAAATCTGAAATGACTCTCCTGGACTCAACTCAAACTTTTATTGGTCTTTTATTGATTTTGTTTGTTTATTCTAATAAATTGAAATTTCTAAAACTGTCTTTAAACCAACCTTAATATGTACTACATGTTAACAATCTTTAACAATGTGCACAATGTGAACATTAGGCAATGTCTAGGCAGTCGTATTCCCATCAGGAAAAATTGGGCTGCATGTGATCACGCATTTTTTTGCCTATTGACAAATTGTACACGTTAGGCAAATTGCTAACATTAGCCAATTTTCGGCCTAATGTTCACATTGGACAAATATCCACATTGAGCGGTACATATATACACAAACACAAATATACATATATATATCATAAAAAAAGTACTTCCATTTTTTCCCTTTATGCTATTCTCAGTTTTATTTTTTCTGTATTTTGTCATAATTTTCACTGATAAAATGTTAACAAAAATTATCAAAATGACAAAGCATTCCTTATCTCCTATTGACCTCATTTATAAAACATGACCTGCTTTGCTTTGGTTGAGGAAGGGAGAAAGAGTTATAAATAGCTCAATGTGTTACCAACATCTAAGACAAAATTCATTATGAAATTTGCACATGAATATTTTCAATAGATATTTTACTGGGGGGGAGGGGGTCATGTCCTACGCAGGTAGATGCACCATCTGACAATGGCATGTTACCATGGCGAAAAATTTATATATTTTTTAATAAATATTATTTATCAAAATTCTTGTACATTACTTATACCTGTACTGGTAATGCCTCCCTCTTCAATTCCTAAAACAACAGGTTTCAAGGTTAGGGAAACACTTGCTCTTTGGCTACTTTTTTCCTTGCTCCACGCTCTTAAAACATGAATATGTATGAATTACTTACTATCAGAGTTATGTTCCTTTCCACTAAGATATGATTCATTTTCTTCTCGGGACAATAAATTGAGAACAAAGTCTTCATCCTTCCTTTTCAATATTACCCCATTCCTGACACCAGATATGCTAACTGACAATCGAAGACAAAACTTTAAGGGAAAAAAATGAGTAAAGAGAGTGGCCCTAAACAAAAACAAAACTTCTTCCCCCTTACAAGATGGAAGATGATTAGAATCAAGGTCAAGTCTGCTACTTTTTACATGGTAAAACTAATTGTAACGTGTGATCACGGTTACCTTGTCAGAGTTTTTAAATACAGAACTGTCAGGTTTTCTTCCCTGAAGTGGTGGACAATTTGCGTCCACCAAAGCAGCATCCACATTAACATCATCATCACAATCATTGTGGAAGCTTGTTGTAGGGGCATTCTGAAACAAAATAAAATAAAAGTCAGTATTCAAGGAAATCCAGTCATAAAAGTAAGTAGGTCATGAAATCTTCACTTCCACTAACTGCCTGTGAAAAATGTTACTCATGGCAAAACTGACTTGGTGTTTACTTCACAGTCAACTAAAATAAGGTAAGTCCCAAATTCCAAAAGAGGACATTGGAGTTATTCAAAGGAAAACAATGAGAATTTTTTTTCACATTAAAATATTTCTAGATGAAAAATTAAACATTGTTCTGTTAAATAAACACAAAGATTCATTTTACCAATAATTTTATTATTCAATATGAGACCGCCATTACAGGAAGCTCCTAATAATCTGAATCCTTATTATCCAACACTCAACTTTAGCTGACACAACTGGATCACCAGGGGACCACAGATATACAATACATGCATGTTTGTGAATGTATGCATGTGTATATATACCATATATATGGTGATAAGATTCCACAACACACCACAGAAATGCAAAATCCCCTCTAAAAATGCTCATAACTGCCAAATACCCTGTACCCTTTCAACTAAAATGTTTACAACTATCTTGACCTGAAATGCTTAAAACTGTCTTTTTAAAAGTTTACTGCATAATTTAATAGTTCAAACAAAAATATACCTTAAATTATCATACTAAAACAATTTAATATCAGTTCAAACAAAAATACACAACAAACCATCATCCTAAAACACCGTAAGTCATCTTAGTACCCCCTTTACAACAGTTACTCTACAGTATATATGCCTCCTAAAACACTTATAACAATGATTTACTAATTTTAAAATATTAACAATGTAAATACTGTACAGCAAAATATCTATAACGTTTAATACAAATTAATCTTTAATACTAATTTATTAAACCTGTCTTACATAACGTCTGACAACTAATCAAGTTATCCCTGTATACATAAGCATAGCCATTTTCTCTCACAATATTGAAGTTGTCCAGTTTTCCTTTTACATAAGTAAAAACAATTAAAATTATCACTAATTAACTTTTTTGTAGAGCAACACTGTTTATTCAGTAATTATTATATTTTTTCATATTGTGTTCAAGACTTAGTACAGATTTTTATGATAAAAATTATTTAGTGTACTTACACTGTACCGCTGTATCTGTTAAGCTTATTACATGCTGGCCAGAGACTGGTCATAACAGTTTTAATTCTCTCTCTCTCTCTGTCTGTCTCTCTTTAAGGGTAATGTAAGATGTATTTGAACTATCACTGTAAAGTGTTTTTGGATGATAAAGCATACTGTACAGTATCTAAAATATTCAAAAATTATTTTCATTTTATTTTCCGGTCTCCTTTTACTGGAAAATAAAATGAAAATCATTAGCAAATATTTTAGATACTATACAGTATCTATCATCCAAAACACTATAGTGATATCATTTCAAATACATCTTACATTACCCTTAAATTAAAATAAAATAAAATATATGAGAGAGAGAAATTGGGAGAGAGAGAGAGAGATATACAGTATTAGAGTGTAAGTACTGTAAATAATTATCATACAAATCTCTATTTTTTCACAAACACAGTATCAAAAGATACAGTAATTAGTGAATAAACAGTGACGCTCTTTGAAAAAAATGAATTAGTGATAATTTTGGAGATACGGTCCATAAAATAATTTGTGAATTGGTGAAAGTTCCAACAGAAAAGTGGAGTGCACTGTACAGTGGACCCCCATATTTGCAGGGTTAGGTACCACCACAACCACCTACAAATACTGAAAATCCACGATATATTGGGATCCCTCTAAAAATGTTTATTACTGCCTATTTTCATGTTATTTTTGTGACTACATTTTTTATAATAAATAATGTATATAGTCATAAAAATAACATGAAAATACAGTACTAATCATTGAACATTTTTCTACACAAATTCGCGAATTTTTTGTTCCTCAGAAAATCCTGTGAATTGGTGATTACACAAACTGTGAGAATGCTAAAACTGGAGTTTCCTGAGTGTGTGTGTATGTGTGTATATTTATATAAATAAATATATATAACTATACATACACACACATATGTACATGTATATACAGTAAACCCCCCATATTCGCGTTCTCATGGTTCATGAGTTTCTCTGTGGAACATATCTAGCCATCATTCGCGGAAAATTCGCCCATTCGTATTTTTCATGGAGAAATATTCACTAATTACTGCATTTTCATGAATAAATGCACTTTTGTGATAAAACTATTAAAATACTCAGGTATAAGCATTTTTACAGGGTTTTTCTTGGTTTAAGCCATCAAAATGGGCAGTTCTAAGTGTTTTTAGAGGGGTTTTCAGCATTCGCGGGGTGTGTGGGACGCATCCCCCGCGAATACGGGGGGTTCACTGTATAGTCATATCCTCCAAACTTACACGAAGTTAGGTTCCAGAACCCCTCTCACAAGGTGAATTTTCGTGTAAGTTTGGCATGGTCTCTAAAAATGCTAATAAATGCTTATTTCTAAAGTTTAAACACTAAATATGACCCTTACAATGCTCCAAAATTATTAAGTTCATTTAAAGTTACTATAATTTCATTTAAAAGTTAGATTAATACATTACCCTTAAAAAAGAGAAATAAATGGTTGACATAAAAATTGAGAGTTGGAAGAGAATTTCTCTCCCCCCTTCCAACCAATCTATTTTTAGAAGTCGTCTCAACCTCCTTTTAAAAACTTCTTTATTCTGCGTCTCTTTCTCTTTGTTCTGAAATCTTTTTTCATGAACAAACAGTGTTTTATACTTTGACTAAAACAACTCGTAGTTATTCACTAGCGCATTTACTACACTTCGTAGATGATACAGGTCAATTTAGATCACATCACATTTAATATCTCTCTCTCTCAAAATTATCAATGAGAGAGAGAGAGAGAGAAAGACAGGAGTGAAATTTATTTATCAATGAGAGAGAGAGAGAGAGAGAGAGAGAGAGAGAGAGAGAGAGAGAGAGAGAGAGAAATTCAGTATTCAACTACTTTTAAATAAAGTTAGCATAATACATTACCCTTAAAAAAAGAAATAAATGATTGACTTAAGAATGTAGGAGTGTGTGACTCTCTCCCCCATTCCACCGATCTATTTTTAGAAGCCTTCTCAACCTTGTTTTTAAAAACTTCTTTATTCTGTCACTTTCTCTTGGTTCTGAAATGCTCTATGTCTCTATGTTTTAAAACGGGGCATTTACAGTTTGTAAACAGTACAGGTAAAATAAGATCAATTCAAAATTATCTACTGTACAGTTAAAGACACACAGAGAAACAGTGCTGTAATACATGACACACAGAGAAACAGTGCTGTAATACATAGGTTGGCTAACTGAGAGAGAGAGAGAGAGAGAGAGAGAGAGAGAGAGAGAGAGAGAGAGAGAGAGAGAGAGAGAGAGAGAGAGCAGTTGTCCTTACTTAAGAGTGAAATTTTTATGAATTATTACGGACACACACAGAGAGAGAGAGAGAGAGAGAGAGAGAGAGAGAGAGAGAGAGAGAGAGAGAGAGAGAGAGAATATTACAAGAAAAATTTGCCCATGATTAGCACCACTCCCCTTCTTGTCATGTTAAATGACATGTCTGACAGCTTTTGCCTTCGAATCGTCTTACATAAGTCAAGGGAAGACTTTGTTTCTTCAAAATAATACAAATTTTGTAATTACAATTATATTATTATCATTATTTAATTCTTTTTTTATTAATATTTGAAAATTAGTACTTATTATTAGGTAAAAAGTTTATTTATCATGCAAATAAACATACCTGTATACATGTACCATAAAAATTAATCTCACTAAGAGAGACAGAAATTATTACTTTTAATAATATTTAAAGTTATTTAATTTACACATAAAAGCATGAAAACTTATAAATTATATAAAAAATTAAACAAGCACTTTTGCAGGGCTTCTCAGTGTTCACATGTGTGAAAAACTCATGTATGACCATTAGTTAGGTTCTAATGAAAAATTTGTCTCTCTGAATTAAATGCAAACTCGAATCACATGAGGTCCGGGTATTACTGTATATATATATATATATATATATATATATATATATATATATATATATATATATATATATATATATATATATATATATATATATATATATATATATTTGTAAAGATTAGCACCAACATACGCTATGAAAGCGTCCGCCTTTCTGCTTTGCTCGGCAGATAGATAGGCCTCTGTCTATTTTGAACCTGTGAGAGGTAGTGAATTCTGGTTCGGGTTAGTTTTAACCAGTGGAAGTCAGGGTTATAAGAGACGCTCCAAAGATTTAATTCTGGCCTGGGGCAAATAAACTGGCTTGCGCCGTTCTCTTTGGTACAGGAGAGTGACCCGGGCAGGACATCAGCCGTTTTCTTTGATACAGAAGCGTGACCCGGTCAGGACATCCCCTGTCCAGAAGCAATAAAAGGTCACGGCGAAAAAAGCTCGCTCTCACACACAGTCACTAGTTTAAGCCAAGAGGTCACGAGTGCAAACCTTGGCCCCCGCCCTTCTTTCCCTCGTCGCCACGTGGAGGTTAACTGCCCCACCCATGTGGCCATCAAAGATTGCAAGTCCCAAAAGCAAGCGGAAACTCAACTGCGGCCTTTCATCATCACAAGGGCGCCCTTTTTCCACCCCCAACCTACGACTTGAAAGCAGTTCCTTGGTGAGGAAGGCCCATTCTCGACGCATACACGTGGACCCTGGCAGAAGACGCCGACGTCAGCCTTACGCCTCTACAATGTGGTAAAGTACCCAGAACGAGTTGCTTAGTCACGTTATGTTCACCCTTGTGCATTTATTAAACTTCTGGGCCTATAACTTGGTATTCCCTGATGCTTCTTGGTTCAATCCCAGCCCACGTGTTCACTGGCTCCTTGCTCTGAGTCACAAGTAACGCCTCGGGGAAGTCCTTGGCGCCCTCAGCGCACACCCGAGTAATTCATTCCTCAAATTCCAGCATTAGATTTGTAACCTGGGTCCTCATATCGTTTCAGAAGGACAATGGTAGCAGAATTCTCCTTGGCCCGTGTTCCTGGCATTCCCAAGCTCCCCCCCTACCCCAACTTCGGGAAGACTTCTGCAGCAGCAATTTAACGTGTTTCAGTTCATTTTCCCTTTGATCTTGTGTGTTATGAGAATATACCTATTTTTGTATCCACGTGTTTCACGCACTTCCCTTTGAGAAAGAGCCCTCCGCTCCTTATACCACTCCTTTTAGTTTTGTACCACTCCTTTTAGTTTGTGTTTTTACATGTCCTGGTTATCTTGCAAGGCCATTTTAGAGTAAAGTAATAAATGTGGAGTCATAAGAACCACCTGCACCAGGAAACATAAAAAATGGCGACCTGGCCAGTGATTCTCGTAACGATTGCATCCCCCCCTCTCCCCCTTTGTTGTTTGTGTTGCAATTTGTGAAATCAGCAATTAGCTCAGCTAAGCTGGGATAGGAGACAAATTACGAACCTTTGAAAAGCCAGCGCAACAGGCCAAGGAAATTCTGCGTAAGTAAACTGTGTTTATTTAGTGTAAGACACTTTAGCAAACGTGACTAAATCTAGGATTTTTTTTTTATAATAGGGCGCATGTCAGAGGAAAACGAGAGAGGGGATCGCCGAAATTTAGCTTTGGAAGCCTTTCCACACGGCTTGCATGCCATTCAATTAGGTTATTTAGGTGCTAACCCATTAAAGGAATAGTGCACGTATTCCTCCTGTGAAAACCTGTGATTTCGAAACCGAATCCTTAAATAGGAGTGAGGAATCGACTGAAAACGTGTTCGAAACTCAGACTAGCATCGCTGACTCATTTTACTCTCTCATTTATAAATAGGGCGCAATCGTATACAGTATTAGGCTGACGCCAAGGACGTAAAAAGGTCAACAACCGCTGTCTCGTTCGGGGAAGTCCCGGGTTTGTTTACTTCGTTCATTCATTCGGCGCAGACGGCCTATAAGATAAACACACCGGCAGGAGAAACGACCTTGACCGGCATTCGTATCCCAGTTAGTAATGTGTAAAAATTTGTTTTTTTTATTTTCTTCGCTCTACCAAATTGTTTTGCATTATCGGGGGTCTGACATTATATGTTCTGTATTGTTCTGTTTTTTTTTTTTGTTTTTTGTTTTGTGCTTTTACTACGGCTGTGTGTGTTGCCTATCTGTTATGAATTTGGGATTGCCACCCACCTAATTGCCCTTGAGAATAACACTTCTCCCGTAAGTCACTAAAACTAGCGCTCTCGCTAATCAGACTTCGTATGTGAGGGATTCTAGGGAGCCTATATATTCTATTCTTGTCCCCAATAAACCTGCTTCGTCGGTAATTTGGTGAGACCAATTCATTTTCAATATCGTCCCCAACAAACCAGTTTTGTCCGTAATTCGGGAGATCTATATATTTCAGTCTTGTCCCCAAGTCAGCCCATTTGTCGGTACCTTGGGAGACCAATCATTTGCTCCTTACCATCCCCAAATCAGCCCATTTGTCGGTAACTTGGGAGACCAAAACATTTGTTCATTATAGTCCCCAGATAAGCCCGCTCCGTCGGTAATTCGGGAGACCCATATATATTCCGATCTAGTCCCCAAATAAACCCGTTCGTCGGTACTTTGGTGAGACCAATTCATCTTCAATTCAGTCCCCAGATAAGCCCGCTCCGTCGGTAATTCGGGAGACCCATATATATTCCAATCTCATCCCCAAATAAACCCATTCGTCAGTACTTTGGTGAGACCAAATCATCTTCAATTCAGTCCCCAGATAAGCCCGCTCTGTCGGTAATTCGGGAGACCCATATATATTCCAATCTAGTCCCCAAATAAACCCGTTCATCAGTACTTTGGTGAGACCAATTCATTTTCAATTCAGTCCCCAGATAAGCCCGCCTTGTCGGTAATTCGTGGGACCCATATATATTCCAATCTAGTCCCCAAATAAACCCGTTCGTCGGTACTTTGGTGAGACCAATTCATCTTCAATTCAGTCCCCAGATAAGCCCACCTCGTCAGTAATTCGGGAGACCCATATATATTCCAACCTTGTCCCCAAGTCAGCCTGTTTGTCGATACCTTGGGAGACCAAATATTCGTTCATTATTGTCCCCAAAAAGCCCGTTTTGTCGGTAACTTGGGAGACCAGAAAATTCCCCTTCCTAATTCCCAGCCGTAGCCCGCTGTGCCAGGGCAGGAGATCATTCATACGTCCTTTGGGGAAAATTCCAAATTCCCACAGCTCTGGGAAATTAATTCTGTGTTACTAGCGTCCTCTCCTACCTGCAAAATGTCGACACGGTCTCAGCAGAGCGAGGATTTCAAGTTCTTCATGTCCTCCGGGAAGGAACTCGGCCTTTCCGGGAGAGAACTAAGAGACTGGGTACAGGAGAGGATGGACGCCATACAAGCAGAGAAACAGGCTCAGGAGAGACGAGAAGAAGCAGAAAGACAGGCTCAGGAGAAACGAGAAGAAGCAGAGATAGGAACGAGCAGCAGAGAGGCAGGCTCAGGAGAAACGAGAAGAAGCAGACAGACGGGCTCAGGAGAGACGAGAAGAAGTGGAAAGGGAAGAAAGGGACAAGCAGCGTGCACATGAACTCGCGATGCTGCAACAGAGTGGCCCTCCGCCTCCACCTACCACCAAGGGGATGAGTGCCTTCAGACAGGCTCTCGCCTGCATGCCAAAATGGACGGAGGCCGAGCCCGAGGTGTGGCTTGACAGCGCCGAGACAGTCTTAAAGGCCTGCCCCCTGAGTGCAGCCGAACTCTCCCTGGTGCTGGGCAAGTTCCTTGGAGGGAATGCACTTATTGCCTACAAAGCTCTCCTGCCTGAGGAGCAGGAAAATTGGGAGATCGTCCGCCAGACTATCACAAAGGCGTATGAAATAACCCCTGAACGCTGGAGGCGGTGCTGGCGAGGGCAAGTGAAGGAAGCCAATCAGACCTGGGCAGACTGGGCCTACCAGTCCGAGCGTGCCCGTGCCAAATGGTTAGAGTCCGTGGGGGTTACGACCCTCAACGAGGCAATCGAACAGATAAAAATAGAGTACTTCCTACTCTACGCCCCTCCAGCCCTTGCCACACACGTCGCCGAGAAGGAGCCTACGACGTTGGTGGAATGCTGTCGCATCGCCGACTCCTGGGATACTCATCACCCCCAGGAGAGCTCCCTCCAGCGCAAAATTACTCCACCCGCCTTCTTTTCGGGTGCCCCTCCGCCGAAGAATGGGCAATCACAGAAACCTGTTGTGTGCAGGTTCTGTAAAAAGATCGGGCATTCCAAAGAACAATGCCGAAGTAAACCACCAGAGCCTCTTTCTCCCGAACAACCCACTAATAAGTTGCCTGCGCCCTCTGCAGGGGCAGTGCGAAGAGATTTCAGCCACACCTTTTGCACGGCGTGCAAGGTTTATGGCCACTCTCCCTTATGGGCAAAATGCCCTAGAAATAATAAGTACGGTAATCCTGCCGTCGCCCTGGCAGTTACGAATCCCGAGTCCTCAGGCCCTCCTGCCGAGGGTCCCATATATGTGGCACCTCCTCGAGGTAGATACTCAGCACGCCAGGTCAAGGCATTTGACAACTCTGGCGTGCAAATGTCCCTCATAAGGAAAGACAAAGTTCCCTATGGAGCTATAATAGACCGATGCAAGCTCGTCAAAATTGAGGGTATAAACGATTTTAAAATGATCCTCCCTACGGTCCAACTGAGGGTCACCTGACCCCACAGAGACAGGACCCTTCGTCTCGCCGTAGCGAAACACATTCCAGGAGGCTATGATGTCCTCCTGGGCCAGGACTTTACGTCCCCTTCCAAACCACGACAATGCCGGGTCCAAATTCCCCAATTAATCCTCCAAATCCGAGTCCAGTGCCCGGCATGGCATCAGTGCCAGTGCCGAGGCCTCAGCCAGATCTCCTTTCAGGAGAATCTCGGCTATCAACTCCTCTGCCAGTGCCACTTGGGCGCACTGAGCAGTGCCAGTCTCCATCCGTCCAGACAGACGAGACCACTACCACATCGCTACCAGCGCCAGTGCCAATGTCAGTGCCAGAGCATAGGGCCACCTCTTCGTCTTTTGAACGTCTTGGCACCTTTCATCCAGGAGAGGATGTCAAGGCCTTCCGCTATCTTCTTCCTTTCCTTTGGAATTTCTTTCCCTCATCCTTCTCTATTGATCTTTCCTTTACACTTTCCCTTAATTACCACCGCAAGCGGCAGTTAACATATGGGATATCATCCCCTTTAAAATGCATTAATCATTTTAACCTTGAAGCAGTAAGAGAGAGAGAGTGAGAAGTGGCACGCCCTTACGCCCGTCCCTTGTCACAAGGCAGGCGTGTCAGCTCTTCCTGAAGGGGTCGCGCCCTTTGGGTTTCCTTTCCCAGTACTTGGGCTGAGAGTTAGTTCTGACCATCATCTATTGGCGACGGACGTTAGATTAATACATAAACCATAAATACCTCACTCTGTTATCCTTCGTTTTTCTGCGTATATCATTTACTTTTTCATTTAATCTTTTTCTTCTATTTTGTTAACGAATCTCGAGTCACAAGATTCCTGCCCTTGCGAGTTTTAACGTTACCCTTTTAATACCAGCAGCGTGGCCAGCCCCTCAGTAAGAAGTCACGTCCTTCCTTTGTCATTCAGTGTAGTCTTCTTTTTATTTTATTGAGTTAATTTTTGAGGAGAATTTTATCCGTGTCCAGTTCCCCCTCATTTGTTTATCCTCCCATTCATATTTCGAGTGAGTAGCTATTTATAACTTACACTCGAGTTGTAGGCCGCGCACGGAAATATTTAGCGTTGTTTAAGTTAGCGAATTAAAACCCGCGAATAATCTCTTTGCCTCGCCGCAGTCAGACTTCTGTCATCCTGTTTTAGCGCTGGCTGGAGGAATTACCTACTCGTCGAGTTTGTGCACAATTATTGTCCACCGATTGGAAAGAGGAATTGAATTTTGTTATTACAATTTCTGGTAAAGGGGATATCATTTAAAACCAACGGTGTATTGTCACTTATACCGCCTCTTCAAGGCACAACTAATCACATGCATGTAATTCCAGGATAGCAGTAAGAAGTTGGTTGATTTACATTTGTTTTCCTTTTACATCCTGCCTTGTATGTTTTATTTTTGTTGTTGTTATTTTGTAACTTTGAAGTGTTCTTTGTTTTTTTTCTTTTGAGCGTCTTATTACCCCAGTAAAGTAAAACGAGGAAAGAATGGGTAGAATCAGCACTTATGAAGTATTTCAGCAATAATTAACTTGCAAGTAAGGTCACCTTTTATTGAATATTCTAAATTGCACTCTGCACCTAAAGTAAACCTTCAGTTTGTTATTGATCAGTGTGGCAGCAGAGTTTTGCAAATAAAGTAAAGTAACAGTTGTAGCAAAGCAGAAGATAGAGTAAAGTCGAACGTTTTCTTCGCTCATTTTTGCTGTTATCGATATTAGCACCCGCTTAAAGGTGTGAATATCATCTTGCCAGAGGAGCTGTAAAGATTAGCGCCAACATACGCTATGAAAGCGTCCGCCTTTCTGCTTTGCTCGGCAGATAGATAGGCCTCTGTCTATTTTGAACCTGTGAGAGGTAGTGAATTCTGGTTCGGGTTAGTTTTAACCAGTGGAAGTCAGGGTTATAAGAGATGCTCCAAAGATTTAATTCTGGCCTGGGGCAAATAAACTGGCTTGCGCCGTTCTCTTTGGTACAGGAGAGTGACCCGGGCAGGACATCAGCCGTTTTCTTTGATACAGAAGCGTGACCCGGTCAGGACATCCCCCCCCCCCCCCAGGACGAGTTGCTTAGTCACGTAACGTTCGCCCTTGTGCATTTATTAAACTTCTGGGCCTATAACTTGGTATTCCCTGATGCTTCTTGGTTCAATCCTGGCCCACATGTTCACTGCCTCCTTGCTCTGAGTCACAAGTAATGCCTATCTCCTATTGACCTTATTTATAAAATATGACCTGCTTTGCTTTGGTTGAGGAAGGGAAGAAGAGTTGTGAATAGCTCAATGTGTTACCTACATCTAAGACAAAATTCATTATGAAATTTGCATATGAATATTGTCAATAGATATTTTACGGAGGTAGATGCACCATCTGACAATGGCATGTTACCATGGCAAAAATATTTGTATTTTTTAATAAATATTCTTTATCAAAATTCTTGTACATTACTTACACTGGCAATGCCTCCCTCTTCAATTCCTAAAACAACAGGTTTCAAGGTTAGGGAAACACTTGCTCTTTGGCTACTTTTTTCCTCTCTCCACGCTCTTAAAACATGAATATGTATGAATTACTTACTATCAGATTCATGTTCCTTTCCACTAAGAAATGATTGATTTTCTTCTCGGGACAATAAATTGAGAACAAACTCTTCATCCTTCCATTTCAATATTACCCCATTCCTGACACCAGATATGTTAATTGACAATCGAAGACAAAACCTTAAGGAAAAAAAAAAATGAGTAAAGAGAGTGACCATGAACAAAAACAAAACTTCTTCCCCCTTACAAGATGGAAGATGATTAGAATCAAGGTTAAGTCTGCTACTTTTTACATGGCAAAACTAATTGTAACGTGTGATCACGGTTACCTTGTCGGGGCTTTTATATACAGAACTGCCAGGTTTTCTTCCATGAAGGGGTGCACTCTTTGTCCCCATGTTAAGAATATCCACAATAAAATCTTCATCATCACTATCGTTGTGGAAGCTTGTTTTGGGAGCAGTCTGAAACAGAATCAAAATAAAAGTCAGTCTTCAAGAAAATCTAGTCATATAAGAAGTATGTATGTCCTGACATTTTTACTTCCACTAACCACCTGTGACAAATGTTAGTCATGGCAAAACTGACTTGGTGTTCATTTCATAGCCAACAATTATAAGGTAAGTCCCAAATTCCAAAAAAGGACATTGGAGTTATTCATAAGAAAACAATTTTTTTTTTATGTATTTCTAGATAAAAAAATTAACACTGTTCTGTTAAATAAACACAGACTCGTTTTCCCAATAATTTCATCATTGAATATGAGATTGCCATTACAGGAAGCTCCTAATAATCTGGATCCTTATTACCCAACACTCAACTTTAGCTGACACAACTGGATCACCAGGGGATCACAGATATACAATACATGCATGTTTGTATATGTATATGTGTATATACCGTATATATGGTGATAAGATTCCACAACACACCACAGAAATGCAAAATCCCCTCTAAAAATGCTCATAACTGCCAAATACCCTGTACCCTTTCAACTAAAATGTTTATAACTATCTTACCCTAAAATGATAACTATTTTAAAAGTTCACTGCATAATTTAATAGTTCAAACAAAAATATACCTTAAACTATCAAACTAAAACAATTTAATATCAGTTCAAACAAAAATACACAACAAACCATCATCCTAAAACACTCTAAGTCATCTTAGTACCCTTTTCCAACAGTTACTCTAAAGTATATATGCCTCCTAAAACACTTATAACAATGATTTACTAACTTTAAAATATTAACATTAATATAAATACTGTACAGCAAAATATCTATAACGTTTAATACAAATTAATCTTTAATACTCATTTATTAAACCTGTCTTACATAACGTCTGACAACTAATCAGGTTACCCCTGTATACATAAGCATAGCCATTTTCTCTCACAATATTGAAGTTTTTTTTTTTTTTTTTTTAACGTTAGTTTAACCAGACCACTGAGTTAATATCAACTCTCCTAGGGCTGGCCCGAAGGATTAGACAAGCTATTTAAACTCTCTAAGAATTTAATTATAACTAGTGACTTATGTTAATCTAAGAATTAATTAAGTTAATTAGGAATATATTATAAATTATTCTATGAATCTTATATTTTAAGTTAATTAGGAATATATTATAAATTGTTCTATAAATCTTATATTTTATCATATAAATGATTAAATTTAAGGAATTTTAAAATATTAAAAAGTGAAAATTTTTCATTTTCTGACAGTATATCTTTAAAAGAATATCTTCTAAATAAAATGTCTCTTTGGATTCTATATTTTGGACATACCTTTAAAATATGCTTTACTGTTATTTGTACATTACATATTTCGCACATAGGTATAGGGGCATGGGGGTTACTCATCAGGTAACCATGTGTCAGTTTAGTGTGACCAATTCTTAGCCGTGTCAACATTACTGAAAACCTGCGGCAATTCTGATAAGATGATGGCCACGGGTCTACAGTTTCTTTTATTTCTCTTAATTTATTGTTAAGATTGCTTTCCCTCCAGTTATTTTGCCATTTCTTCTTAATCACCACTTTACTGTATCTAATATAATCTTCTAATGGTAATAATTCTGCTGATATTGGGAGTGTTCTAGCCTCTTTTGCATAGGTGTCAGCTTTTTCATTGCCTTCTAATCCTATGTGAGATGGTATCCAACATAGAGTAACAGATATCTTTTGCATTTTCATTTCATGTAATGTATGTCTAATTTCATTTACAATTTTATTTTTTGGAGTATAAGAGTTTATTGCATTTATTGAACTTAGTGAATCGCTAAAGATGGTTACTTCCTTAAACTGGTTTTCATATATAGTTGTTAATGCTGTTTTTATTGCTAGTAATTCAGCAGTGAACACTGATGCTTTGTTATGTAAAGAGGCTTGGCTCTTTATAATGTTTCCGTAAACAGCGAGTCCAACTCCCACATCATCTTTGGAACCATCAGTATATAAATGATTATTACTGTGTACCTTGATATGTTCCAGAGCATACAGTTTCATAGCAAGAGGGTTATTCAATTTATTAACTGGTATTGTACATAGTTTGTTACATATCTGGGGAGCACTTATCATCCATGGAGGCATTATTTTGTTAAAATTGTAAAATCTAATATTATAAAGATCATTGTTAATAAATAAAGTTGTCCAGTTTTCCTTTTACATTGGTAAAAACAATTAAAATTATCACTAATTAACTTTTTTTGTAGAGCAACACTGTTTATTCAGTAATTACTGTATTTTTTCATATTGTGTTCAAGACTTAGTACAGATTTTTATGATAAAAATTATTTAGTGTACTTACACTGTACCGCTGTATCTGTTAAGCTTATTCCATGCTGGCCAGAGACTGATCATAACAGTTTTAATTCTCTCTCTCTCTCTCTCTTTAACCCTTAAATGCCGACTGGATGTATTGTACGTCGACTAAAATTGTCTGTAGGGTGCCAAGTGGACTTACGGTAAGTAGACTACAAAAAGTTTTTTTTTTAAATATTCGCGGATAAATTGTTATAGGCCTAGTTTGCGAAAGATTTTAAATCACGTGCCTTGAGGGAGGCTGGGAGTTCACGATCACACTGTTGTTTTGTTTACAAGCGTTAGGTAGCCGCGCATGCACGAATTTCCTTCTTCTCGCACTACAGAGCAGCAGCGATGCATCTCAGAAATTCTTTCGTCACTTTGTCGTAAATTTTGCACCGTTTTATGTTAGACGTTACATAAAGTTTTATATGTGAAAATGTGTGCAATTTCATGTAGAACACAACAAAATATAACCCATGGTTGTAGCTTTTATAAGTTTTGAAAAGTTTTCATATAAATCACGATAAGTGCCAATTATTCAACCTTCGGTCAATTTTGACTCTACCGAAATGGTAAAAAAACGCACTGTAAGCTAAAATTTTTACATTCTAGTAATATTCAATCATTTACCTTCATTTTGCAACAAATTGGAGTCTAGCATAATATTTCGATTTATGGTGAATTTTTCAAAAAAACTTTTTCCTTGCGTCAGCGCGCGGTAACTCAGCCGAAAATCTCAGAAATTCTTTCGTCACTTTGTTGTAATGTTTGCACCGTTTTATATTAGCCGTTACATAAAGTTTGATATATGAAAATGTGTGCAATTTCATGTAAAATACAAAGAAAAAACAACCCATGGTTGTAGCTTTTATCAGTTTGGAAATATTTTCATATAAATTGCGATAAGTGCCAACATTTCAACCTTCGGTCAACTTTCACTCTACCGAAATGGTCGAAAAACGCAATTGTAAGCTAAAACTCTTACATTCTAGTAATGTTCAATCATTTACCTTCATTTTGCAACTACTTGGAAGTCTCTAGCATAATATTTCAATTTATGGTGACTTTTTGAAAAAAAACTTTATCCTTATGTCCGCGCGGTAACTCTGCCGAAAATCTCAGAAATTCTTTCGTCACTTTGTAGTAATTTTTGCACCGTTTTATATTAGCCATTACATAGAGTTTTATTTATGAAAATGTGCGCAATTTCATGTAAAATACAACTAAAAACAACCCATGGTTGTAGCTTTTATCAGTTTGGAAATATTTTCATATAAATCATGATGTGCCAAAATTTCAACCTTTGGTCAACTTTGACTCGACCGAAATGGTCGAAAAACGCAATTGTAAGCTAAAACTCTTACATTATAGAAATAATCAATCATTTACCTTCATTTTGCAACAAATTGGAACTCTCTAGCACAATATTTCGATTTATGGTGAATTTTTCAAAAAAACTTTTTCCTAACCTCCACACGCGGTAACTCGGCTGAGAATCTCAGAATTTCTTTAGTTACCTTGTCGTAATTTTCACACCGTTTTATATTAGACCTGGCATAAAGTGTTATACATGAAAATGTATGCAATATCATGTAGAATACAACAAAAAAATAACTCATGGTTGTAGCTTTTATCAGTCTTGAAATATTTTCATATAAATCACGATAAATAGAAAAAATTCTTTTGGTCAAATTTAACTCAACCGAAATGGTCGAAAACTGCAATTGTAAGCTAAAACACTTACAGTCTAGTAATATTCAATCAATTACCTTCATTTTGCAACAAACGGGAAATCTCTAGCACAATATTTCGATTTATGGTAAATTTTTGAAGAAAGAAAGAAAGAGAGAGAAAAAAAAAAAGTTTTTACGTCCGTGCGTTACGAATTCATGCATCATTTTGTGATAATATTTTCTCTGTGTTGCTTTGATCGTTTTACAATTTGTTATATACTAAAATCATCGCAATTTAGTGTACAATACAACGAAAAAAAAAATAAAAAAACATAACTCATTAGCTTTAACCTTTTGCTCACAGCGCGGTTTGTAAACAATTATATATGAAATTTTTTTTCGCGCTATCATATATATCGATATTTATATATGACATTTTTTTTTTATTTCTGATGGTTGCATGCTAAACTTCAGGCAATGACAAAAAAAGGAGCTAAAAATGAACTCTTAAAAACTAAGCATGCTGAGATTAAAAAAAAAAAAAAAAAAAAAAAAAAAAAAAAAAAATCCGCTTCGGCACTAACTCCCGAACACTGCCAGCATACGACAGACACTTTTGTAAATAGAGGCTCGACGTTTAAGGGTTAAGGGCAATGTAAGATGCATTGGAACTATCACTGTAAAGTGTTTTTGGATGATAAAGCATACTGTACAGTATCTAAAATATGAGAGAGAGAGAGAGAGAGAGAGAGAGAGAGAGAGAGAGAGAGAGAGAGAGAGAAACACTAAATAATTATCATAAAAATCTCTATTTTGTCACAAACACAATATCAAAACATACAAGTAATTAGTGCATAAACAGTGATGCTCTATGAAAAAATGAATTAGTGATAATTTTGGAGATACGGTCCCTAAAATAATTTGCGAATTGGTGAAAGTTCCCACAGAAAAGTGGAGTTCACTGTACAGTAGACCCCCATATTTGCGGGGTTAGGTGCCACCACAACCACCTACGAATACTGAAAATCCACGATATATTGGGACCCCTTCAAAAATGCTTATAACTGCCTATTTTCATGTTATTTTTGTGACTACATTTTTTATAATAAATAATGTATATAGTCACAAAAATAAAATGAAAATACAGTACTAATCATTGAATATTTTTCTACACAAATTTGCGAATTACCGAATTTTTCGTGAATGACTTATGTTATGTTCCTCAGAAAATCCTGTGAATTGGTGATTACACAAACTGTGAGAATGCGAATGCTGGAGTTTCCCAGAGTGTGTGTGTATATTTTTATAAATAAATATATATAACTATACATACACACATGTATGTGTGTATAACTATACATACACACATGTATATATATATATATATATATATATATATATATATATATATATATATATATATATATATATATATACACACATATATATATATATATATATATATATCATATATATATATATATATATATATATATATATATATATATATATATATATACACACATATATATATATATATATATATAGTCATATACTCAAACTTAAGCAAGGTTAGGTTCCAGAACCCCTTGCACAGGGTGAATTTTCGTGTAAGTTTGGCATGGTCTCTAAAAATGCTAATAAATGCTTATTTTTAAAGTTTAAACACTAAATATGACCCTAACCCTTTCCTGCCCAATTGACGTCATATTACGCAATAACCCCTACCCCCTTCTTGTCTGACTGACGTAATTGTACGTAAAATTTACCGACATTTTTCGTGCGTGTGGTAGGGTAATTTTTTTATTTTCGGACAGTTGGTGGTTTCCATAGGCTAAAGCATATCTTGGACCGTGTAACTCAGGCATCGATCGCCAGGCAAGCAGTGCCTATACTGCGCATGCGCAATTCCTGGCATAGTAAATTTCCCACAATGAAATCAGCTGATCCTACCCACGTTTCTCTCTCGTATCTTACATTTTTTTATAAAATGTAGGATTACATTATTGGAAACACTCTGTTTGGTATCCTCTATTTTCTATAAATTTTTAGTTCCTCTACTGCGCATGCGCAAATCCATGGCGTAGTAAAATTCTCACAATGACATCAGCTGATCGCACCCAGCAGGCCTGACAGGCCACACTTCTGTCAGAGACCATGCGTAAATGCAGGCTGGGTAAACACGTGTGGCTGTTTACATACAGCGACGTCAATCGAGAACAGTTTCCAACATGCTTTCGCAAAGTTTTTACGGTAAAACTAGCGGAAATTTGTTAGTGCATCACATAAGAGATGTCTGGATTTTAGGCAGGGCTCTGAATCTCATTTTTCATTATCATATATATCGATATTTAGAGAATTTTGTTGGCTTTCTCATAAAAATAATTCATTCACCCAACTGTTATAGCTTTTGAGCTACGAACGATAATGTTGACAACGGTAACATTTTTTTTTGTTTCGAACAGCTTATAACGTCAAAATGAAACTGTTGCTGTTACCAAAGCCATTTTTCTTGACTCTCACTTTATTCCTCAACCTTTCCTCTACATTTTGTATATTTACAAAGTAATTTCTATGAAAAAAATCCGAGGTAGGGCTCTTCAAAAAAATGTCTAGCGATAATTCTCACCTTATGCCTGGCTGGCGCTCTGTTTCTTACCCACTTTTCTATCAATTTTTCACCAACTGGACTTATTCGTTTTTCATTTTTTTATATGTCGATATTTAGAGAATTTTCTTGGCTTTCTCATAAAAAATAATTCATTCGCCTAACTGTTATAGTTTTGAGCTACGAACAATAATGTTGACAACGGTAACTTTTTTTTTCGTTTCGATCAATTATAACGTCAAAATGAAACTGTTGCCGTTACCAAAGCCATTTTTCTTGACTTTCCCTTTATTCTTCAACTTTTCCTCTACTTTTTCGTATATTTACAAAGTAATTTCTGTGAAAAATAACCGAGATAGGGCTCTTCAAAAAAAAAAACTTTCTTGCGATAATTCTCACCATAGGCCGGGCAGAGCGCTCTGTTTCTCACCCTCTTTTCTATCAATTTTTTTCACCAACTGGACTTATTCGTTTTCCATTTTTTATATGTCAATATTTAGGGAATTTTATTGGCTTTCTCATAAAAAATTATTCATTCGCCTAACTGTTATAGCTTTTGAGCTACGAACGATAATGTTGACAACGGTAACATTTTTTTTCGTTTCAATCAAATTATAACGTCAAAATGAAACTGTTGCCGTTACCAAAACCATTTTTCTTGACACTCACTTTATTCTACAACTTTTCCTCTACATTTTCGTATATTTACAAAGTAATTTCTATGAAAAATAACCGAGATAGGGCTCTTCAAAAAAAACTTTTTTCTAGCGATAATTCTCACCATACGCCGGGCAAATCGCTCTGTTTCTTACCCTCTTTTCTATAAATTTTTTCACCAACTGGACTTATTTGTTTTTCATTGTTTTATATATCAATATTTAGAGAATTTTGTTGGCTTTCTCATAAAAAATAATCCATTCGCCTAACTGTTATAGCTTTTGAGCTACGAACGATATTGTTGACAACGGTAACATTTTTTTTCGTTTCAATCAATTTATAACGTCAAAATGAAACTGTTGCCGTTACCAAAGCCATTTTTCTTGATTCTCACTTTATTCTTCAACTTTTCCTCTACATTTTCGTATATTTACAAAGTAATTTCTATGAAAAATAACCGATAGGGCTCTTCAAAAAAATCTTTTTTCTAGCGATAATTCTCACCATACGCCGGGCAGAGCGCTCTGTTTCTTGCCCTTTTTTCTATCAATTTTTTCACCAGCTGGACTTATTCGTTTTCCATTCTTTTATATGTCGATATTTAGAGAATTTTATTGGCTTTCTCATAAAAAATAATTCATTCGCCTGACATTCATATTTTTTGGGTTACGAACGAAAATATGAAAATAAGTAAAGATTTTTTTTTTTTTTCGTGAAATAACTCACATTTTTTTGTATTTAGAGGCTGGGACTCTTATTCTGACTATTCCACCATAAAATATAAACATTTAGAAAAAAAGGACAGCAAAATGAACGTTGTTGGCATAAAATTTCAATTTTTGCTGAATTTTCGAAATAATTATTTTTTCGCACTGTCGAGCGCTCCCAGACACATCGGGGCTCATGTGCCCTCAGTGATGTGATAACTATGCAGATATGAAAGGGTTAACAATGCTCTAAAATTATTAGGTTCATTTAAAGTTATTATAATTTCATTTAAAAGTTAGCTTAATACATTACCCTTAAAAAAGAGAAATAAATGGTTGACAAAAATTGAGAGTTGGAAGAGAATTTCTCTCTTTTTCCCTTCCAACCAATCTATTTTTAGAAGTCGTCTCAACCTCTTTTTAAAAACTTTTTTATTCTGCGTCTCTTTCTCTTTGTTCTGAAATCTTTTTTCATGAACAAACAGTGATTTATATTTTGACTAAAACAACTCCTAGTTATTATGTCTCTATGTTTTAAAATGCATTTGCAACACTAGCGCATTTACACTCTGTAGACGATACAGGTTAAATTAGATCAATTTAAACTATCTACTGTACAAGTAAAGATGTACAGAGAATTAATAAGTTGTAAAATTGTGTAAGCGCTAACTAAGAGAGAGAGAGAGAGAGAGAGAGAGAGAGAGAGAGAGAGAGAGAGAGAGAGAGAGAGAGAGAGAGAGAGAGAGAGAGATTATTTATCAATTATTACGGAGACTGAGAGAATAACACACGAGAGAGTGAGAGAGAGAGAGATTGTCATTACTTGAAATATCAAGTTATATTATTTATGAATTATTACGGAGAGAGAGAGAGAGAGAGAGAGAGAGAGAGAGAGAGAGAGAGAGAGAGAGAGAGAGAGAGAGATTCTTAAGATATCACAAGATGGAAATTCAGTATTAAACTACTTTTAAATGAAATTAAAGTTACTGTATTTTCATTTAAAAGTTAGCATAATACATTACCCTTACAAAAAGAAATAAATGATTGACTTAAGAATATAGGTGTGTGTGACACTCTCCCCCATTCCACCGATCTATTTTTAGAAACCTTCTTAACCTCGTTATTAAAAACTTCTTTATTCTGTCACTTTCTCTTTGTTCTGAAATGCTCTATGTTTTAGAACGGGGCATTTAAAGTTTGTAAACGGTACAGGTAAAATAAAATAATTCAAAATTATCTAGTGTACAGTTAAAGACACAAAGAGAAACAGTGCTGTAATACATAGGTTGGCTAACTTAGAACGAGAGAGAGAGAAGAGAGAGAGAGAGAGAGAGAGAGAGAGAGAGAGAGAGAGAGAGAGAGAGAGAGAGAGAGAGAGAGAGATTGTCCTTACTTAAGAGAGTGAAATTTTTTATGAATTATTACGGACATAGAGAGAGAGAGAGAGAGAGAGAGAGAGAGAGAGAGAGAGAGAGAGAGAGAGAGAGAGAGAGAGAGAGAGAGAGAGAGAGAGAGAGAAATTTGACCACTGATTAGCACCACTCCCCCTCTTGTCATGTTAAATGACATGTCTGGCAGCTTTTGCTTTCGAACCGTCTTACGTAAGTCAAGGGAAGAATTTGTTTGTTCAAAATAATACGAATTTTGTAATTACAGTTTTATTATTATTATTATTTAATTTTATTAATCTCATTAATATTTGAAAAATAGTACTTATTATTAGGTAAAAAGTTTATCTTGCAAATACACATGCTTGTATACATGTACCATAAAAATTCATCTCACTAAAAGAGAGAGAAATTATTACTTTTAATAATATTTAATGTTATTTAACCCTTAAACGCCTGTTGGACGTTTTAAACGTCGTCCAAAATTGTCTGTCGAATGCCGAGTGGACGTTGCAAACGTCGACTGAAAATGCTTTTTTTAAATATTCGCGGAAAAATAATTGTAGGCCTAGTTTGCGGAAGATTTCAAATCCCGCGCCTCGGCGGATGCTGGGAGTTCACGGATCAAGCTGTTGTTTTGTTTCTGAGCGTCACCCAGACGCCGCGCATGCGCCGAATTTCCCCATCTCGCATTAGAGAGCATCAGAGCAGCACCTTGCGGGAGTGATATTTTGACGCAGACGTGTTTTGTTGAACTTTTGCGAGTGTTAGCATATTCGTGCTGCAACAGAACGTTTGCAGAGATGTCACAAAGGCATCAGGACCGTGAAAGGCGCATACTGCCTGTCGGAAGTGAGCGTGTGAGGCGACTTTTAGACTGGGATGCTGGAGAAGGACCCAGCATCCAAAGTGAATTTTAACATTCGGTCAACTTTGACTCGACCGAAATGATTGAAAAACGCATCCGTAAGCCATAATTATTACATTCGAGTAACAATCAATCATTTACCTTCAATTTGCAACAAACAAAGTCTCTAGCACAATATTTAGATTTTTGGTGAATTTTTGAGAGAGAGAGAGAGAGAGAGAGAGAGAGAGAGAGAGAGAGAGAGAAAGAAAAAAAAAAAAAAAAAAAAAAAAATCCTCCGCTCCATATACGCGAAACTCCGCTGAAAATCCTGTCATTTCTTGCATCAGCTTGCCGTAATTTTTCGCCGTTTCATATTATTCATTACATAAAGTGTTATACATCAAAATGTGCGCAATTTCATGTAGAATACAACAAAAAATATATCATTCCTTTAGCTCTTCACAGTGTTTTAATATTTACATCGAAATCACGATAACTGACAAAATTTTAACATTCGGTCAACTTTGACTCGACCGAAATGATCGAAAAACGCATCCGTAAGCCATAATTATTACATTCGAGTAACAATCAATCATTTACCTTCATTTTGCAACAAACGGAAAGTCTCTAGCACAATATTTAGAATTTTGGTGAATTTTTGAAAAAATTTCCTCCGCTCCGCGTCAAAACTCCGCTGAAAATCCTGTCATTTCTTGCGTCAGCTTGCCGTAATTGTTTCGTCGTTTCATATTATTCGTTACATAAAGTGTTATACATCAAAATGTGCGCAATTTCATGTAGAATACAAAAAAAATATATCATTCCTTTAGCTCTTCACAGGTTTTTAATATTTACATCGAAATCACGATAACTGACAAAATTTTAACATTCGGTCAACTTTGATTCGACCGAAATGATCGAAAAACGCATCCGTAAGCCATAATTATTACATTCGAGTAACAATCAATCATTTACCTTCATTTTGCAACAAACGGAAAGTCTCTAGCACATTATTTAGATTTTTGGTGAAAAAAAAAAAAAAAAAAAAAAAAAAAAAAAAAAAAAAAACACCTTCGCTCCGAGCGCGCGAACTCCGCTGAAAATCCTAGCATTTCTTGCGTCAGCTTGCCGTAATTTTTTCGCCGTTTCATATTATCCGTTACATAAAGTGTTATACATCAAAATGTGCGCAATTTCATGTAAAATACAACAAAAAATATGTCATTCCTTTAGCTCTTCACAGTTTTTAAATATTTTCGCCGAAATAACAATAACTGACAAAATTTTAACATTCGGTCAACTTTGATTCGACCGAAATGATCGAAAAACGCATCCGTAAGCCATAATTATTACATTCGAATAACAATCAATCATTTACCTTCATTTTGCAACAAACGGAAAGTCTCTAGCACATTTAGATTTTTGGTGAATTTTTGGAGAGAGAGAGAGAGAGAGAGAAAAAAAAAAAAAAAAAAAAAAAAAAAAAATTTCCTTCGCTCCGCGCGTGTACTCCGCTGAAAATCCTAGCATTTCTTGCATCAGCTTGCCGTAATTTTTTCACCGTTTCATATTATTCGTTACATAAAGTGTTATACATCAAAATGTGCGAAATTTCATGTAGAAAACAACAAAAAATATTTCATTCCTTTAGCTCTTCACAGTTTTTTAATATTTTTGCCGAAATCACGATAACTGACAAAATTTTAACATTCGGTCAACTTTGACTCGACCGAAATGATCGAAAAACGCATCCGTAAGCCATAATTATTACATTCGAGTAACAATCAATCATTTACCTTCATTTTGCAACAAACGGAAAGTCTCTAGCACAATATGTAGATTTTTGGTGAATTTTTGAAAAAAAAATATTTTCGCTCCGCGCGAGCGGACTCCGCTGAAAATCCTGTCATTTCTTGCGTCAGCTTGCCGTAATTTTTTCGCCGTTTCATATTATTCGTTACATAAAGTGTTATACATCAAAATGTGCGCAATTTCATGTAAAATACAACAAAAAATATATCATTCCTTTAGCTCTTCACAGTTTTTTATATTTACATCGAAATAACGATAAATAGAAAAAAATCAACCTTCGGTCAACTTTAACTCGATCGAAATGGTTCAAAAATGCAATTGTAAGCTAAAAAACTTACAGGTTAGTAATATTCAATCAATTTCCTTCATTTTGCCACAATTGGAAAGTCTCTAGCACAATATTTTGATTTTTGGTGAATTTTTGAAAAGATTTTTTTGTACGTCCGTGCGTTACGAATTCATGCATCATTTTGTGATAATATTTTCTCTGTGTTGCTTTAATCGTTTTACAATCTGTTATATACCAAAATCATCGCAATTTAGTGTACAATACAACTAAAAAAATTAACTCATTAGCTTCAACCGTTTTCCTTACAGAGCGATTTGTATACAATTGTTTTTTTTTTTTTCGCTGTCATATATTCCAATATTTATATATGATATTTTTTTTATTTCTGATGGTTGCATACTAAACTTCAGGCAATGAGAAAAAAAGGAGCCAAAAATGAACTCTTAATCTTGAACACTAAGCGCTGTGATTTTTTGAAAAAACTTTTTTCCGCTTCGTGCTACTACTCTCTCGGAGGCCGCCGGCATACGGGGAGACGTTTTTGAAAATAGGGCTTCAAGGCGTTAAAGGGTTAATTTACACACAAAAAGCTTGAAAACTTATAAATTACATAAAAAATTAAACAAACACTTTTGCAGGGTTTCTTAGTGTTTGCAAATGTCTGCGTGTCTGTGAAAAACTCGTGTATGACCATTAGTTAGGTTCCAATGAAAAATTCGTGTCTGTGAATTCGTGCAACTCGAATCAGCGCAAGTTCGAAGTATTACTGTATGTATGTATGTATGTATGTATATATATATATATATATATTATATATATATATATATATATATATATATATATATATATATATATATATATATATATATATATATATATATATATATATATATAAATATATATATGTTACGCTCAATATGGAAAAATAAGTTACCTTAGTTTAACCAGACCACTGAGGTGATTAACAGCTCTCCTAGGGCTGGCCCAAAGGATTAGATTTTTTTTTAGGTGGCTAAGAACCAACTGGTTACCTAGCAACAGGACCTACAGCTTATTGTGGAATCCAAACCACATTACGAAGAGAAATGAATTTCTATCAGCAGAAATAAATTCCTCTCATTCTTCATTGGCCGGTCGGAGAGTCGAACACTGAGTGGATAATTGCCTAGTGTTCACATTAGGCAAGCATTTTGCACAAAGTTTACAATAGGCAGATTACTTGAATAATGTTCACTTTAAGCAAGATTTTCAGATTAGGCATGGTATTTTGCCTGATGTAAATAGACTGAAGAACCACGATTGCTTAATTGGAGATTCAAAGAGGCAACAGTTGCTTAGGCCATTGTCCATTGGTCAGTGTGCTAAGCTGAGGGTCACAGATGTGGACTGTAGTCCAACAAATCCCAGAATGTTAGCGGTCGTCCTTAAGGAAGAAGATGGGCTATAAACTCTAGGTTGCTGGGAGGGAATTCTGGGACCAAATTTTACAGCTGCTGACGTAAGTGCAATTGAACAGCCAGTTAAAAGATAAAGAGGTTCCTGATGTCTGTCTATCATTTAGAACAGCAACAGCAAGGGCCACTGGCAGACAAGGATACACTAACTGTCAATGTACAACTCAATGTACATCACGACGATGCAGCTGCGTAAGAAAGACTTAAATACAACTTGCACTGTCACCCTGGCAGAGCATACAAACATTTGGATGGATGTATGATATTTAGGGCAAAAACCCAGGCACTGGGGCCAACAAGGCCATTCAGCGCCGTAATGAAGAGAAAATAAATTATGTTAAAGTTATGAATTCATGAAGGAAATTATTAATAAATAAAATGAAGTGATGTGACCAATAAATAAGGGTATAAAGGGTATAAAGTTTCATGAATGATGTGATAAATAATAAAAAATTTAATGTTAAAATTCTACGTGATGTAATAAATATATTAAGAAATACATTAAATATCGTTAAAAACTAACACACTTTAAAAAAAAGATGATAGCAGAAATATCTGCTTCATCTCCCAATTTCCCAAAATATCAGACAGGGATTTACCCTGAAAATATCTTTCTCTTTGGTTAAAATATCTGGGGCAGACCACCAGAACGTGCTCCACTATTAGTGTCTCGTCACAGTAAGCACACTCTGGAGGGTTGCTTCCTTCTAAAATAAACTGATGGGTTAGACGAGTGCCCAATCCTTAATCTGGTTAAAATTACCTGTGTTTGTCTGTCAAGCTGGAATGACGAAGACCACAGTAGTATATTATCCCTAATATTTCTATATTTCTTATTATTGGCTAGAAGAGGAAAAGTCCACCTGTCCTGCCATTTACTTAAAACATAAGAACTAATGGGACCTTTTAGGTCTGTATGAGGCACTTTTCTGAAAGAGGTTTCTGATAAAATACTAGCAGCTTTCGCTTCCGTCTGCCATCTCGTTTCCGAGAATCCCCACGTGAGAAGGGACCCCAACAGAAAGAGACTGATTTACGCCGACAATATATACATAAAAGCCACACCTGAACTTTCTGAATTAATGGGTGAAAGCTATTAAATTTTTTAATACCTTCTAAGGTGCTTCTAGAGTGAGTATATGACAAAATTAGAGTCACTACTTTGAAAAACTAAATCTAGGGCAGACACTACGGCTGTTAATTTGGCAGTAAATATTGACGCAGAATCAGGTAATTTAGCTGTGTACGCTGTACCACCAAGGATAACAGCGCAACCAACACCACTATCTGACTCTGATCAATCTGTAAAGATCTTTGTAAAATTAGCATGGTTAACATCATGCTCTAAGAATTTTCCCCTAATCTCTTCTTCAGTGCAGTCCTTTTTGTTAAATAGTTTCTTACATACTGATGCTTCTGGAATAAGCCATGAAGTATTTTCAGGATATTCTACTTCCAAGACTTTCTGGGATTTAAGATTACTATTCCTAACATCCTCATTCAGTCCAATTTACAATGGTTTAGAAGCTCTTGTACCAGAAAAACTTCGAGAGTCTGTTTCCTTTAGTACCTGAAAGGAGGGATTTTTGGGAGCACTTTTATTCTAACCATGTATCGCAACCCCTAGCTCTTGCCTTCTTAGATCAAGGGGAAAATGATCTGTGTCGACATATATGCTTTCAACAGGAGAAGTTCTAAAAGCCTCTGAGCATATTCTCAACCCCATGTTGTGTACAACATCCAGTCCCTTTAGCTTGGTTTTACAGACCGAGGAATAAATTTGACAGCCAGTTTAGCTTAGATCAACACACAGTCATATAACCACAGAAGGGATTTCTTATCAGCCCTCCAACTAAATCCAGAAACAACCTTTAAAATATTCATAGATTAATATTAAACTTTAGGGCATTTATGTGGCTAGTCCATGTTAATTTATGGTCAATAGTCATCCCCAGAAATTTAACTTCACTTTCGTAAGGAAGGATGGACCCTTTTCAACTAAGTGTGGGAACCTCTTCCACACACCGGCACCTGGTGAATCTTACTGCAACTGTTTTGGAAGAGTAGAATTGGAAACCATTCTCATCAGCCCACTTAGTAATAGCATTAATCGTATCCTGTGCAGTATATTGCATGGTCATCGACAAAAAGCAAGCATTTAACAAGGGGTGGGATTTTTTCAACCACACTATTTATTGCCACTGGAAAAAGTGTTACACTTAAAACACTTCCTTGGGGAACTCCTTCCTCCTGCATAAAAGGTTGGGAGAAGGAGTCTCCCACTCTTACCTTAAAAAGTCTGTCTGTTAAAAAGGAATATATAAACCTGATCATTCTTCCACATATGCACATCTTGTGCAATGGTTTCATGATGACAATTCTCCAAGTCAAAAAATATGCCAATGGTCTGACATTGTTTGGCGAATCCTTGCTGGATTCGGTTGGTCACAGCCTCAGCAGGGGATCAAGGGTGGAGCAGTTTTTTCTGAAACCAGATTGAAATGGCGATAGTAATCCTTTGGTTTCCAGGTGCCAAACTAGTCTAGTATTTATCATTTTCTCCATCAGCTTACATACACAGCTGGTAAGAGCTATTGGTCTATAGCTGGTGACTTAGGAAGCATCTTTATTAGGCTTTTTAATATGAACAATTATGGATATTTTCCAGTCCTTGGGTAAAATTCCAGTTTCCCATATTTTGTTTATAATCTTCAGTATATGTTTTTTGGCATCATCTGGGAGGTGTTTCAGCATTTCATTTATGATTGTACCCTCACCTGGAGCTGTGGATTCACTTGAGGAGAGTGTCTCACAAAGTTCTCTTAGGGAAAATTTATAGTTGCATGGTTCAGATTTTCCCGAACCAAACTTCAGACATATTTCAGAATTCCTAATTCTTTGAAATTCTGGAGAATAATTGTTATGACTGGAAACTTTAGAAAAGTGTTTTCCTAGCTCATTGGCAACTTCAGTGGCCTCTGTGATTGTCTCATTTATTTTTAATGAAGGTAATGGTGATGCAACAAAATTTCCACTCTTAGTGGGGTCTTGGAGTTTATTCCATTAGTATAGTAAAGCCAACATTCTCTTTTGGCTTTCTTATAAAAGCGCTGCTGCTTGGCTAAAGCATGTTTGTAGATTAATTTAGACTGAGGGGAGCCACTAGTTTTGTAACGTCTGTAGCATTTCCTAGTCACTTCTCTCAGAATACCACGTCTTATTCCACCAGGGAACTGCAGGTCTATGAGATTTGCCTTTTGTTTTTGGATTCGAGCTTTCAGCACTCTTCAAAGTAGATTCAATAAAGTAATCATAGGCATTTAGATGAGAATGAAAGGACTCAAACTCCTTATGTAGACTGACACCCTTACTGAATTTATCCCAGTCTGCATCCTCTACCCTCCACTTAGGTAAAACTTCAGATGGAGCATTTTCAGTGTATTTCACATGGATTAGGTAGTGATCACTTCCATTTAAATCTTCAATTAACACACTAATTAAAGTCAAGGTGGATACTAGTTGAAGAAATACTAAGGTCCAGTGCAAAGAAACAATTATCGTGAATGTTGTGGAAAGTCTTTGACCCATTATTATATAGGGTAACACCTTTCCTGTCAATAAGGTCTTCGATTATTTTCCCTTTACTATCTAAAAACTGACTTCCCCAAATGGGGTTGTGGGCATTAAAATCATCTAGAAGTAATGGAGCTAGAAGTTGGTCAATTAACGACTGAATATCTCCAATGTTAAAAGCTAGGTCTGGTAGAAGGTGTAAGGAGCAGATTGTTATCCTCTTTTCTAAAATGACTGAAATAGCGACAGCTTGTAGTGTTGTATTTAACTGTATTGTGGAGTGCTGTAGAGATTTATTCATAATAATTGCAGCACCTCCATGGGCACGATCACCAGTTGGGGGATATGATTTAAATATTGAATAATTTGGTCCAGGATTATAAGCAGAGTTGCCTAACACTGTTTCCTGTAGGCACATAATCCCCGGATTGAATTCATGCATTAAAACTTTAAGGTCTTCTGTACGGGCTCTGAGACCTTTACAGTTCCACTGAAGGATATCGAGCATGAATGCTAAGGTGGTAAAATGTGCTACTTCCCACTCCTTGTAGGGGAAGTACTGTTCCTAAGGTGGAGCAGGAAATTCTCCTTTATAAGAGACTGTTTTCTTAATCCCCTTTCATCTGAGTTGGAGTTCAAGGTCTTTGGTTGATCTTCATATTTTTTATTATGAACCTGATGTTCAGAATTACTACTGTGATTCTGTGCACCACCAATCCTATTTGTCTTAGGGCAGTGAGACTGAATTGAACGCAGATGTTTTTGTTCTGAATCCACTTTTGGAACCACCTTTCTAGGAGGAGATCCCTTCCAAAACACTGAACCCATTTGAAGTTTTTATAATAAAGTTATCATTATTTGGGGAAGTAATTCTTGTGCACTTATTGGTAGTTGCAATTGTAGCTTTTATTATTATTTTTGATTGTGGCTGTGATGATTGATGGCTCTGAACTAGCTCTATCTAACTGGGATTGTTCCTTTAGCTTATTTTTGTTTGAAGTATTTTCTGAACATTTTCCTGAATTATTAGTCGATTTTGGCACCCTTATTTTTGGAGATGAATCAGCAGCTGTCGTAGAGGTGGCATTTAGATTGACTTTGGAAGATAAATTTAGTGTGCTTTTGGACGTACAATTTTTGGTATTGGACTCCAAAGCACTTTAAACGAAAGTTTCTGACCAGTTTGGAGATTTTCATTATTATTTATAGTTTGAGAAATAGTAGGTTTGTGATATCTACTATCAGACACAGTTGTTGGTTATGTCAAGAAAGTATCGTGGATCAGTCAGGCATTCGCATTCTCCACCAATGGCACAAGTGAGAGTTGACTCCCAACAGTCCACCCCATACCCTACCCTTTCAGGATAGCACCAGTATGCTTGCAGTGGCCCAAGTATAAGCCAATCCGCCTGCTGGGAGTTTTGCCCCTACTAATGAGGACTGACTCCCCACTCTAACCATACTGGTAGGCTTCCGGACAAAAGCCAGGAGTTCCACCTCCAAAAACCACCAGATTATGGGAAATGTCAGGCCTCATCTTGGCAGTAATCAAAGGGTTAAGGCAGTTGACAAAAACAAAAACAAAAAACATTTAATATATATATATTATACATATTTGATAATATATATAAATATATATATATACTGTATATATATTTTATACACATATTTAAGCCCTTTGTTGGCCGAGTCGGTTGAGCTTCAGACTGTCATTCGACGGGCCGGAGTTCAATTCCCGCAGCCAGCTGATGAAGAGTTAGAGGAATTTATTTCTGGTGATAGAAACTAATTTCTCGCTATAATGTGGTTCGGATTCCACAATAACCTGTAGGTCCCGTTGCTAAGTAACCAATTGGTTCTTAGCCACGTAAAATAAGTCTAATCCTTCAGGCAGCCCAAAGAGAGCTGTCAATCAGCTCAGTGGTCTGGTAAAACTAAGGTATACTTAACTTTATACATATATTTGATATATATATATATATATATATATATATATATATATATATATATATATATATATATATATATATATATATATATATATATATATATATATATAGTGAAAAAAAAAAAAAAAACATTCTACAATAGGTAATTTTCCTGTGCAGGTGTAAGGAAAAGTTTGTGACATTCCTTGCACTCATAAATAGCTGAGAAATAGTTTAGAGGGTGTGGGAACCAGAGTGAGGGAATCAGGCGGCATCGCTATAGGGCAGAGAAATTAGTAGAGAAAGCACTATACGGTGGATGACCAGAGGAGCAGCTTCACAGGCAGGGAGGGGGCAAGAGGCTTTTATGTGTTTTCCCATATTTTGAGAGAGAGAGAGAGAGAGAGAGAGAGAGAGAGAGAGAGAGAGAGAGAGAGAGAGAGATAGAGACAGATTGTAGTTCACACAAAAACTACTATACTACCATTTTTTTTTCTTTTATGCCATTGTTTTATTTTTTCTGTATTTTGTCAGTTTTCACTTTCATGTATTTTGTCATAATTTTCACTGATAAAATGTTAAAAAAATTATCAAAATGACGAAGCATTCCTTATCTCCTATTGACCTCATTTATAAAACATGACCTGTTTTGCTTTGGTTGAGGAAGGGAAGAAGAGTTTTAAATAGCTCAATGTGTTACCAACATCTAAGACAATATTCATTATGAAATTTGCACATGAATATTTTCAATAGATATTTTACTGGGGGGAGGGGGGTCATGTCCTACGCAGGTAGATGCACCATCTGACAATGGCATGTTACCATGGTGAAAAATTTATATATTTTTTAATAAATATTCTTTATCAAAATTCTTGTACATTACTTATACCTGTCCTGGTAATGCCTCCCTCTTCAATTCCTAAAACAACAGGTTTCAAGGTTAGGGAAACACTTGCTCTTTGGCTACTTTTTTCCTCTCTCCACGCTCTTAAAACATGAATTTGTATGAATTACTTACTATCAGAGTCATGTTCCTTTCCACTAAGATATGATTCATTTTCTTCTCGGGACAATAAATTGAGAACAAACTCTTCATCCTTCCATTTCAATATTACCCCATTCCTGACACCAGATATGCTAACTGACAATCGAAGACAAAACTTTAAGGGAAAAAAATGAGTAAAGGGAGTGGCCCTAAACAAAAACAAAACTTCTTCCCCCTTACAAGATGGAAGATGATTAGAATCAAGGCCAAGTCTACTACTTTTTACATGGTAAAACTAATTGTAACGTGTGATCACGGTTACCTTGTTAGAGTTTTTAAATACAGAACTGTCAGGTTTTCTTCCCTGAAGTGGTGGACAATTTGCATCCACCAAAGCAGCATCCACATTAACATCATCATCACAATCATTGTGGAAGCTTGTTGTAGGGGCATTCTGAAACAGAATAAAATAAAAGTCAGTATTTACTGGGGGGGGGGGTTTCAAGGTTAGGGAAACACTTGCTCTTTGGCTACTCTTTCCCTCTCTCCACACTCTTAAAACATGAATATGTATAAATTACTTACTATCAGTCATATTCCTTTCCACTAAGAAATGATTGATTTTCTTCTCGGGACAATAAATTGAGAACAAACTCTTCATCCTTCCATTTCAATATTACCCCATTCCTGACACCAGATATGCTAATTGACAATCAAAGACAAAACTTTAAGGAAAAAAAAATGAGTAAAGAGAGTGACCCTGAACAAACACAAAACTTCTTCCCCCTTACAAGATGGAAGATAATTGTAACGTGTGATCACGGTTACCTTGTCAGGGCTTTTATATACAGAACTGCCAGGTTTTCTTCCATGAAGGGGTGCACTCTTTGTCCCCATGTTAAGAATATCCACAATAAAATCTTCATCATCACTATCGTTGTGGAAGCTTGTTTTGGGAGCAGTCTGAAACAGAATCAAAATAAAAGTCAGTCTTCAAGAAAATCTAGTCATATAAATATGTATGTCCTGACATTTTTACTTCCACTAACCACCTGTGACAAATGTTAGTCATGGCAAAACTGACTTGGTGTTCATTTCATAGACAACAATTAAAAGGCAAGTCCCAAATTCCAAAAAAGGACATTGGAGTTATTCATAAGAAAACAATTTTTTTTTTAAACAAAAATGTTTCTAGATGAAAAATTAACAATGCCCTGTTAAATAAACACAGACTCGTTTTACCAATAATTTCATTATTAAATATGAGATTGCCATTACAGGAATCTCCTAATTATCTGGATCCTTATTATCCAACACTTAACTTTAGCTGACACAACTGGATCACCAGGGGACCACGATATACAGTACATGCGTGTTTGTGTATGCATGTATGTGTATATACTGTATATATGGTGATAAGATTCCACAACCCACCACAGAAATGCAAAATCACCTCTAAAAATGCTCGTATCTGCCAAATACCCTGTATCCTTTCAACTAAAATGTTTATAACTATCTAAACCTAAAATGCTTATAACTGTCTATTTTAAAAGTTCACTGCATAATTTAATAGTTCAAACAAAAATATACCTTAAATTATCATACTAAAACAATTTAATATCAGTTCAAACAAAAAATACACAACAAACCATCATCCTAAAACACCCTAAGTCATCTTAGTACCCTTTTACAACAGTTACTCTAAAGTATATACACCTCCTAAAACCCTTATAACAATGATTTACTAATTTTAAAATATTAACATTAATGTAAATATAGCAAATTATTTATAACATGTTTAATACAAATTAATCTTTAATACTAATTAATCAAACCTGTCTTACATAACATCTGACAACTAATCAAGTTATCCTTGTATACATAAGCATAGTCATTTTCTCTCACAGTATTGAAGTCGTCCAGTTTTCCTTTTACATTAGTAAAAACAATTAAAATTATCACTAATTCACTTTTTTTGTAGAGCAACACTGTTTATTCAGTAATTACTGTATTTTTTCATATTGTGTTCATGACTTAATACATATTTTTATGATAAAAATTATTGAGTGTACTTATGTACCACTGTATCTGTTAAGGAATAAGCTGGCCAGAGGCTGATCATAACAGAGAGAGAGAGAGAGAGAGAGAGAGAGAGAGAGAGAGAGAGAGAGAGAGAGAGAGAGAGAGAGAGAGTGTGTGTGTGTGTGTTGGTGGACTGGAAAAACGAATTGGTTTTCATCTTATCAATAAGTTGACTTAACCACTCGAAATTGAGATTGTCTATGATCGAGTGTGCGTAGTAAGTGCGTAAGTTCAACCAAGTGCGTAGTTGCGCAAGCTCAACTCGCACTGTTCAAGACGTGTTTGGCGACTTCAGAGGGGAAAGGGATGTAGTTCCCCTTATTTTCAGTTGAAATGCCATATTTCTCCCTTGTAAAAGGTATGCACGTATCTTAGTTTATGTTGTACATGTTGCCATAACACTTAATAGTGTTCTTGTGTATCTTTGCCTTAATGTAACAGCAAATTACCGAGACTTGTTATGGTAATGTTACGTAAATTGCAACATGATGAGCTTGCATGTGGTTGCAGTACCACCAACCATAGGCTAAGATATGCGATATTCTTCTATAATTTTATGAATACATATATCAATTCTTGACCTAAATTCCACCTCTTATGCATGAAAAGCCAGGCTAACTGTGTAATGTAACAGTTAAGTTAGGCATGAGTACGGCATAGCCTAGGCTAAGGACTGCATGCTGTTTGGCACAAGATGGCTGTCCTAAGTGAACTTTTTGTATTACAGGGAACCAGTCTAGAGCATTCTTACATGAACCAGTCTAGGGCATTCGTATTACAGGAACCAGTATAAGTACCTATGTAAAAACCAGTTCTAAAAGCTATGGAAGGAACATTAGGATTAAGTTGTTTACACCATGTAACCTACTAAGAAGCACTAAACAACCCGCGAGAGTCGGCGTTTCCCTCAACCCTAACTACAAAATGAAGATTCATCCGTCTACGACGTCAGGTACCAGTCCAAGCTAAGAGTAATCCGGGATTTATTAACCTAGGCCGGGGTGTTACACCTGTTTGGCCTATGGCCAGGATTGAGTCGTTACGTATAGGCTAGTCTTGAGTTAACTGTCCTAAAATGAATGGTAGCCTCCGAATGTAAGCCAGGACAATTGAGGTATAAAGCCACGATTAGTATAAATAAGTATGACATATGGTGAAGTAAATATGACATTGGTGACAGCGGTGTAGGATGTATTTATCTGTTATAGATTCATATATCCACCCCAACGTCCTAAAGTTGGCCACAAAGCCATTAGGCCTGTATTTATTTTCAGGTGTGGTAGCCTAACCTATTGTGATTAGGCTTATGTCACCCTAGCCTAAGGTACTATTAGCCTATTGTATTGTAGTTTATGTTGACTTTTTACCTGTAGTCCTGTATAACATAGCCTACAAAATGGAGGGTGATGTAGAAAGAGAAGATTTCTATGATAATTTGTTGTCTGCCATGGATACTCAGAGCTCTCAAATGCAACAATTGTGTGATCAGCTCATTGACATGAAAAGGGAAATGGTTAATTTATCAAATTCTACACCTGTCACTTCCACGCCATTCAGTTCTAACAGAGCAAATGGTTCAGACGATAACCCATTGATTACAGTACACAGAGCAGACATGTCAGTGACACCACATAACCCAACTTCAATAGTCACACACAATTCATCAAGTAATACACAGCCAGTCATGTCCAATAATCCATACAGTCGATAACCCTATTATTCCAGTTGATAATCATTCCAAGGGATTTGTCTTAAAACCTAAGGATATTATGATGTTGAAGTTGTCAGAATTACAGGGAGTTGGGACTGAAAACAGACTAGCTAGATTTTTTAGTCAAGTAGAGTTGTGTGTTTCTGCGGATGTTGATAGAATCGAAGTAGCACTTACCAGAGTGGAACAAGAAATTGCAACATTATTAACTGCTGAAATGGGAAAAAGGGGAAATAACATATCTTGGAGTCAGTTTAAGGACATACTGAATCACCACTTTGCTTGTTCAACTAACATTACGCAGGCTTGGCAGGAAATTGAGATTGAACGTTACAGTATAGATGAAGCCCCTAGAGCCTTTGTTAACAGAATGAAATGTAAATTATCTGCCTTTGAAATGAAATTTCCTAAGGATTCCCTTCCCAAAGCTGACAGTCTTGTGAAAAAGAAATTGTATAGAGGACTTTATAGTACATCCCAAGAAAGACTCAAGGATTTCCTTGATGATAGGATACCCTTAGAGAGATTCATTGAATTTGTTGAGTATGAGTATCATCTAGCTACAATAAGTGGAGATGTTACCCAACATAGAGTTCTTCCTGTTAATAATTCCAATTCCCAACCACAGCCTGTAGTAAATAGTAATGCACATAACCCAACAGATTTGCAAGATCTGAGGAGGCAGATTAGTGATTTGTCTAACAAATTAAAGAAGTTTAGTAAGACTAAAGAAAACAATCAGTATTGTGCTTGCTGTAAGGTCAGAGATCACAAACTTTCTGAATGTCCACGTAACCCTCCAAGAGGTGTTTGTTTTGACTGTCACAAACCAAATTGTAAAAGAGGTTCAGCACAGTGTCCAGGACCTGTTAAGAATGAATGACTAGACTCAAGTGTCAGGTCTCCTTCTATCCACTTGATGATAAACAATGTAATGTGTTGTGCCTTAATTGATACTGGTAGTGAAGTATGTTTAGCACAGAAGAAACTCATAGAAACTTTAGGTTTACATTGTAATCAAATGAGAAATATCCCACAACTTACTGGAGTTACTCAACATGTTCTCCCTGTTCTTGGTACAGTGTATTCGGATGTTCACATTGGTTCCAGGGTGGTTACCCATTTGTTTTCTGTTGTGCCTGATGGTTATCTGGACACAGACTTATTGTTAGGAGCCGATTTGATTAGGTCTGCACCAATGACATGGGATGATGCACATAAAATCATTATTTGGGATAGATTTATTTATCCAGTAAGGTATCTGAAACCTAGGCCTTCTAATAAAAGGGTCAGACAGGTTAAAGTACTTCAACCTAATGAAACTCATAAAGCTCAGGTTAGACTTAAAAAAAACTTATTCTACCTCAGTATACAGCTGGTATTTACCCCTTCCCTTTAGATGAACCTCCCAACACATTGTTAGAATTTGTACCTGCAATTAAGGAGTGTCAAACTCAGTCTGCACTGTGCCTTAAAGTTAATGATGCTCAGGAAGTCTTTTTGCCACTTGTCAATAATACTAAAGCAAGGATGACAATGAAGGTTGGAACTTTATTAGGGTGTTATAGGACAATTAGTGAAGAAGACATTGATCAACCAGTTCCACAATGCAGGAAAACTAGAATTCAGAATGATTTAGTTCCTCCAGGTGTTGATGTTAATATCAAGTCATGCAATACTAGAGAAGAAAACCTTAAGTATTTGTTTTCTCAGCAAGATAATTCCCATCTTACTACTGATCAACAGACAGAATTAAGTGACATGTTGGTTGCAAATCACTCAGTGTTCATTCTTGAAGAGAAAGAATTAGGGAAGTAAGATGTCCAAGCTCATATTGCTGTAATTGATCCCCAGCCAGTTAGGTCTCCCATATATCGATACCCTGAAAAAGCCAAAACCCTTATTTCCACCATGTTAGAGGATATGGAAGAAAGAGGAATAATAGAAGCCTCAAGCGCGGCATGGCTAAGCCCAATTGTACTTGTTAGAAAACCTGATCATACTCAAAGAATGTGCCTTGATTACCGTAGAGTCAACACACCTCCAGGTTGACATTCACCCTTTACCTAGATTGGAAGAAATGGTAGAAACAGCTGCAGGAAACTATTATTATGCTTCCTTAGATATGAAAGATGCATATTATCAAGTGGAATTAGATGAAGAGAGTAGAGACTTAACAACTTTTAGTGATGGAGTTTCACTTTATAGATTCAAGCGCCTTCCTTTTGGATTAAGCTGCAGTCCAGCTATATTTTCACGTATCATGTCTAATATCTTGGCTCCTCTTATTAAGAAAGGGTGGGTACAGAATTACTTAGATGATACTGTTGTTTGGGCTCCCAGTTTTCCAATCCTGTTGAAAAGATTAGAGCAACTATTCAAACTTTTCAGTGAAAGAGTGAAGTTAAACCTTAAGAAATGTCAGATAGGCCAAAAGGAAATCAAATTCTTAGGTCACATAATTTCAAAGGATGGTTGTAGACCATGTCCAGACAATATTAGTGCCATCAAAAAAATGAAACCCCCTCCTAATGTTAAGGAAACTAGGAGATTTCTAGGAATGTGTGGGTTTTACAGGAAGCACATTAAGGATTATGCTAAAATTGCTGTTCCCTTGACTAATCTCTTAAAGGAGAAAGAACCCTTTCTGTGGACAAAAGATTGTCAATCCAGCTTTGAACAGATGAAACAAGCATTAATCACTGCTCCAGTACTAGTAAAGGCTCAGATGACTAAACCTTTTGAATTATTCACTGATGCTAGTTTAGATCACGTAGGTGTGGTTTTGATGCAGAGACAAGATGATCAGTTAAAACCTATTGGATATTTCTCTAAGAAACTGAAGCCAGTTGAACAACGTTCCAGTACCACGGACAGAGAAGCACTTGCTATTGTCTTAGCATGCCATAGATTCCATCATTTCCTTTGGGGTGTTCCATTTACCATTCACACAGATCATCAGCCTCTAGTTTCGGTCTTCAAGAGAAAGACAAAGTCACGTAAAATGAGCAGATGGGTAATTGAGATGCAGGATTACAGTTTCAAAGTAGAGTATAGGCCAGGTAAAATAATCAGGTGGCAGATCAACTAAGTAGGCCAGTCAGAGCAGTCTTTCATCAGAGTAGGGACAATTATCTTGGTCTGAGCAAAGATGAGTTCAAAGGAAAACAGTTAGAGGAACCAAGGTGGGCTGAACTAATAACTTTTCTAGAAGGTGGTAAATTACCACGTAAGAAGTTCCCTAGGGCTTTGATTAATCAATTCCTGTTGTATGAAGGATTGTTGTATCTCAGCGCAGATAAAATTGATAATTCAATTCAGTTGAGATTAGTAGTTCCTAAGGATTTAACAAAGGCAGCTTAGAAGTATGGTCATGAATCAATGTCAGGTCACCTAGGTATACGTAAAACAATTGATGCTATTGAAAACCTGTTCTATTGGCCTTCATTGCGAACTGATGTTACCAAATATGAGTGAGTGTGTTATGTGCCAAAAACATAAAAGCCAGTAGTTCGTTACAACAACAGTTCCAAGAATTGCCTCCTGTAACTAAGCCTTTAGAGCGAATCAGTCTTGATTTAACTGATATGTTATCTGGTGCAAATGGTTATAGATATGTATTGACTGTTATTGATCATTACAGCAGGTATGTGAAGTTCTATCCATTGCGAAGTAAGCCTACAGAGGAAGTAAGCAAAAACTTCCTTGTCTATTTGAATGACTTTGGTGTACCTATGACAGTCATTCTTGATAATGGTGCTGAATTCACCTCAAACCAATTTAGACAATTATGCCAAGAACATAAGATAAATACTGGTTATTTTACCCCGTATCATCCACAAGGAAACAGTGTAAGTGAAAGGATGCATAGAACCATGAAAACAGTACTAAATGTAATGTGTAAATGACATCCTTATCAATAGCCTAAGTACTTAGGTGAAACGCAGCGTGTGCTCAATTCTGCTGTTCATACGACTCTTGGTGAACAACAACATTATGTATTTTTCTCTTGTAGAGCACCCAGGCAAGTGACTAGTGTGTTACCCACAATTGCTGATGATGTAGAAGACTCTGCCATTGCAAAGGCTCATGAAATAATACAGAAAACTCATAGAGAGATGGCCAGCAAGTATTGTGCAATAGCCAATCAAAAGAGGAAAAATGAGAGAGTGGATGAAAACACTCTTGTTTGGGTTAAAAATGAAAATGTGATTCCTAGCACTAGTAAGAAACTAAACCCCAGGTGGTGTGGTCCATATGTAGTAACCAAAGTGTTTAGAGATGGTACGAAATACGAGTTGAAAAACATGTTTGACCAAACCATAATTGAACGTGCTGCTGACAAGGTGAAAGCCTTTATAGGACAAGAACAGTGGTTAGTAAAAATGCAGGAAATGGACGATAGCACTCCTGATGTAGTGAATGAAAGAGTGCAAACCAGAGGTGCTAGTAGTAGTGTTCCTCCCTCTAGGTTAATCGAAGAAATTTGAAATTATTGTATTTTTTTTACATACTGCATTGTGTATTTTTGTATTTTCTGTGAGGAGTATTTTTGTATTTGCATACTTTAGACAATTTTTATATATAACCATTATATTAGTTTCCAAATGTAATCTTATATATTGTGTTCGTAGATCATAGATCTGATAATGGCACTGCTTGTTTTGTGTACAGGGAACTTGTACTCAGTTGAGTTTTGTATGAAGAGTAACCCGTCCAAAAGCTTTACAGACTCTGGTTGAGTTGTTCAAGTTATGTGACTGATGTGTAAGTTAGTCATTAGGATGCTTTAAGAGGTATACTATCTTCAAAGGAAGGTTTTTCCTGCTTATGGTTGTTGAGTGAATGAACCTGCATGGCGATGTAAGCGAGAAAAGTGATCATAAGTGATTATACCCCTAATGAGGAGTGACTAGATCTTAACTGAACTTAAGATCACTCTTACATAAGTGTTTAGTTTGGTAAAGTTATTAGGATGGTTAGGTAGAAACGCGCCTTAAGGGTGGCGTCCCACAACTTGCTTTATGTGCCTGTTAGCAGACCTTATTACTGATTAAACGTTGCAGTTTATATCTCTGGTTAAGAGAGAGGAAGTATTCACTGTTTGCAAGACTTGTATTGTTATTGTTAGATTTATAGTCTACCCCATATTTAGTAATTTAAGGGATTGATTGTCCTTGATAAATGAAAACCAATTTCTGTAGGGGTAAAGTGATGTCATGATGGAAATCCTTCTTTTGAATTAATGACAATACCCTTCATAATTGGTGGACTGGAAAAATGAATTGGTTTTCATCTTGTCAATAAGTTGACTTAACCACTCGAAATTGAGATTGTCTATGATTGAGTGCGTAGTTGCGTAAGCTCAACTCGCACTGTTCAAGAACGTGTTTGGCGACTTCAGAGGGGAAAGGGATGTAGTTCCCCTATTTTCATTTGAAATGCCATATTTCTCCCTTGTAAAAGGTATGCACATATCTTAGTTTATGTTGTACATGTTGCCATAACACTTAATAGTGTTCTTGTGTATCTTTGCCTTAATGTAACAGCAAATTACCGAGACTTATGGTAATATTACGTAAATTGCAACATGATGAGCTTGCATGTGGTTGCAGTACCACCAACCATAGGCTAAGATATGCGATATTCTTCTATAATTTTATGAATATATATCAATCCTTGACCTAAATTCCACCTCTTATGCATGAAAAGCCAGGCTAACTATGTAATGTAACAGTTAAGTTAGGCGAGTACGGCATAGCCTAGGCTAAGGACTGCATGCTGTTTGGCACAAGATGGCTGTCCTAAGTGAACTTTTTGTATTACAGGGAACCAGTCTACGGCATTCTTATTACAGGAACCAGTATAAGTACCTATGTAAAAACCAGTTCTAAAAGCTATGGAAGGAACATTAGGATTAAGTTGTTTACACCATGTAACCTACTAAGAAGCATTAAACAACCCGGGGGAGTCGGCGTTTCCCTCAACCCTAACTACAAAATAAAGATTCGTCCCTCTACGACGTCAAGTACCAGTCCATGCTAAGAGTAATCCGGGATTTATTAACCTAGGCCGGGGTGTTACACCTGTTTGGCCTATGGCCAGGATTGAGTCGTTATGTATAGGCTAGTCTGAGTGAATTGTCCTAAAATGAATGGTAGCCTCCGAATGTAAGTCAGACAATTGACATATAAAGCCACGATTAGTATAAATAAGTATGACATATGGTGAAGTAAATATGATACCTAAAATAATTTGCAAATTGGTAAAAGTTCCACAGAAAAGTGGAGTGCACTGTACAGTGGACCCCCATATTTGCGGGGTTAGGTACCACCACAACCACCTACGAATACTGAAAATCCACGATATATTGGGATCCCTCTAAAAATGCTTATAACTGCCTATTTTCATGTTATTTTTGTGACTACATTTTTTATAATAAATAATGTATAGTCACAAAAATAACATGAAAATACAGTACTAATCATTGAATATTTTTCTACACAAATTTGCAAATTACCAAATTTTTCGTGAATGACATACAGTTATGTTCCTCAGAAAATCTCGTGAATTGGTGATTACACAAACTGTGAGAATGCGAATACTGGAGTTTTCCAGGTGTGTGTGTATATCTATATAAATAAATATATATAACTATACATACACATATATATGTACTGTATATGTATGTATATATATATATAGTCATATACTCCAAACTTACACGACATTAGGTTCCAGAACCCCTCGCGCAGGGTGAATTTTCGTGTAAGTTTGGCATGGTCTCTAAAAATGCTTATTTCTACAGCTTAAACACTAAATATGACCCTAATCATGCTCCAAAATTATTAAGTTGACTTTTAAATGAAATTAAAGTCATTATAATTTCATTTAAAAGTTAGCTTAATACATTACCCTTAAAAAGAGAAATAAATGGTTGACATAAAAATTGAGAGTTGGAAGAGAATTTCTCTCTCCCCCCTTCCAACCGATCTATTTTTAAAAGTCTTCTCAACCTCTTTTTAAAAAATTCTTTATTCTGCATCTCTTTCTGTTCTAAAATGTTTTTTTCATGAACAAACAGTGTTTTATACTGTGACTAATACAACTCTTAGTTATTATGTCTGTTTTAGAATGTCTTTGCAACACTAGCGCATTTACACTTCGTAGATGATACAAGTCAAATGAGAGAGAGAGAGAGAGAGAGAGAGAGAGAGAGAGAGAGAGAGAGAGAGAGAGAGAGAGAGAGAGAGATTGTCCTTACTTAAAAGAGTGAAATTATTTATCAATTATTACAGAGACAGAAAAACACACCAAGAGTGAGAGAGAGAGATATTGTCCTTACTTGAAATATCAAGTTATATTATTTATTACAGAGAGAGAGAGAGAGAGAGAGAGAGAGAGAGAGAGAGAGAGAGAGAGAGAGAGAGAGAGAGAGAGAGATTGAAATATCAAGTTATATTATTTATTACAGAGAGAGAGAGAGAGAGAGAGAGAGAGAGAGAGAGAGAGAGAGAGAGAGAGAGAGAGAGAGAGAGAGATTGAAATATCAAGTTATATTATTTATTACAGAGAGAGAGAGAGAGAGAGAGAGAGAGAGAGAGAGAGAGAGAGAGATTCAGTATTAAACTACTTTTAAATAAAATTAAAGTTACTGTATTTTCATTTAAAAATTAGCATAATACATTACCCTTAAAAAAGAAATAAATGACTGACTTAAGAATATAGGAGTGTGTGACTCTCCCCCCCATTTCCACCGACCTATTTTTAGAAGCCTTCTCAACCTCGTTTTTAAAAACTTCTTTATTCTGTCACTTTCTCTGTGTTCGGAAATGCTCTATGTCTCTATGTTTTAGAACGGGGCATTTACAGTTTGTAAACAGTTAAAGACACACAGAAAAACAGTGCTGTAATACATAGGTTGGCTAACTTCGAGAGAGAGAGAGAGAGAGAGAGAGAGAGAGAGAGAGAGAGAGAGAGAGAGAGAGAGAGAGAGAGATTGCATGAAGTGATTACAGTACATCGGTAAGCAGTTTTATGATTTCACGGGATTTTAATTTAACTTTTATCGATACTTTGCTGTGGATACCTTAATATTAGTATTTTAAAATTAGTGAATAATTTTTTCACCACAAAAAATGTATTTAGTCATGAAAATAAAATCAGTAACTAGTGAATATTGCTCTATGAAAAAATCCGCGAATGTAAATTTTCTTCCGTCATATGCTTGGGCACAGACTCATCCCAAATATTACCGTCGAGAATCATAAAACTTTAATTTTAATCCTTTGGGAGTCTTGAAAACTACGAATCCTGCATTTATATTGCGTTTTTCATAATAAAAACCCTCCAGATATTGACCATTCTGCTGTTTTGGATGCTTATGTCTTCTGATCGTTGTCGGACTGGCGCCGTCCGAAATACCGTCAAAAATCGTAAGAAAACCTTACTTTTAATCCTTTGGATGTCTTGAAAACACTGAATCCTGCATTTATATTAAGTTTCTCATAATAAAAACCCTCTGAATATTGACCATTCTGCTGTTTTAGATGCATATTTCTTCTGATTGTCGTCGGATTGGCGTCGCCCGAAATACCGTCGAAAATCGTAAGGAAACCTTATTCTTAAGCCTTTGAGTGTCTTGAAAACAACGAATCCTGCATTTATATTGAGTTTCTCATAATAAAAACCCTCCAAATATTGACCATTCTGCTGTTTTGGATGCATATTTCTTCCGATCGTCGTCGGACTGGCGTCGTCTGAAATACCGCCGAAAATCGTAAAAACCCTTACTTTTGTTCCTTTGGGTGCCTTGAAAACAATTTATCCTTCATTTACATTGAGTTTCTCAACAGAAAACCCTCCAAATTTGACCATTCTGGAGCCATATTTCTTCCGTCAGACCGGCGTTATCAGCGTCGTAAACCTGGAACATGCGTTGTAACTCATGAAATAATTTTTTACGAATATATTTTGAAAAGCGTCATAAACTCGAACGTCGAAACTGGAGACTGTATATATATACTATATATATATATATATATATATATATATATATATATATATATATATATATATATATATATATATATATATATATATATATATATACAGTAGAACCCGGTCCTCGACTGTACTACAACGCGAAATAATTGGATTTCAACACGAAATGTTGAGTAAATTTTAAAATTGAGCTCAAACAACAAACCGAATCCGACCCGATGAATCATATGTTGTTTGTAGAAAAGAGAGTTTTGGGCGGCTGCCGCTAGTTGGCGTTGTTGGGGGCGTTCTTCCCATGCTTATTTAAAAACATTTAAAGCCCACACATGCTGCTGCTGCTGCTGTTGAAAAACAAGCCATATTATCACATTAAATTAATACAGTATTTATAAACCGAATTACTGTATGTCTGTTATCATAAAATTAAGAAAAATTTCCGAAATGACGTCGGCCGAGTTCCAACGTAATTTCGGAAATTTTTCTTAATTTTATGATATAAGACATACAGTAATTCGGTTTATAAATACTGTATTATTAATTTAATGTGATAATATGGCTTGTTTTTCAATGTTATCATTATTAACAACAGTTTTCATGTGTACCAGTTACAGTACATTCTGGCAGTGCCTATAGGCTACTTAGCCTAGCCTATGGCTCTCAGTATATCATCGGTAATACGGCCGCATTGGTCACAGGCCAACTTTTTTGATACAGTATGCATTTTAAAATGTGAAAAATGCTTCTGATACAGTAAGTTATTCAACTCTGAACCTATTTAATTGTAATTAGTGTAAAGTTTTGTATAAAAAGGCAAGGTTGGGGTAATGACTGGTGGTCAGGAATGGATTAATCCATTTTCAGTTATTTCTTATGGGAGAAATTAACTCAGAATTCGACAAAATCGAATCTCGACACTTCTTCTGGAACGAATTAGCGTCGAGAACCAAGGTTCTACTGTATAAATATTGTAAGGTGTCAAAGAAACGAGCAGGTAAAAGTTACTGCTACTTTATTACAGATCCAGGCAGCTTATATAGCGGCCGACTGACACCGGCCCGGGAGAGACAATGGAATTGACTGTGACCTGAGGTCGAAACAATAAACAATAATATACAGTGAACGAGTACAAATTACAATACAAAACATACAGAGCTACAATATGGATACAGTCTTGATGCCTGTGAATGAAGAAACATGTGATACACAATGTGTGACATTTGTATAAATACGCATAAAGTAAAAATGATTAAAATGCGTGACCTGGCACGTTTTAGGCGTGACTAATTGAGCTTGAAGAAAATGGGAAGTCACCAAAGAAAACAAGCTCAGCGGAGACTTAATTAATGGCGCCGCCAAACACTATCCTGGGCGCCGATGTGGTGACTTTACAAATACTTCCCAAGACGAGGGACGCGTCTGACTAATCCCTGTATCTGCTGGGACGCTGAAGGGTGCCGCTCCTCCTTGAAGATAACGGAGGGGCCTCCCGCCTGTGAGGCTGCTGGTTGGGCGGTCCCTTCCTGGGGCGGCCGCGCCTGCGGGGCTGAGGGCGTGCTGGAGTGCGGTTGGGCGGAAGGGGTGCTGCGTCGCTGCCGGGACTCTCCGACAGGAAGGCGGGCTTTAACCGGTCTATGGAAACCCAGTCGTCCTTGCCTGGGAGTGCCAGCTGGAACGCCTTGCTGTTCCGTTCCAGCACGCGGAAGGGTCCCCTGTAGGGCTTAGTTAGTGGTGGATGGACGGCGTTGACTCTGACGAAGACGTGGGTGGCGGATGACAGCTGTGGCGGCATGAAGGTGGTTGCTTTGTCGATGTATGAGCGCCTGCAAGGGGCGAACTTGCCGGCCACGTCGCGGAGCCTCTGCAGTGATGGGGTGTGGCGTTCATCCGTCACGAGCTCTCCCGGCACCACGAGGGGTTCCCCATAGGTTTGTTCAGCTGCGGATGGGGTGCCGTCGGCTCTGGGGGCGGTCCTCAACCCGAGGAGGACCCACAGCAGCTGATGTTTCCAGTCCTCGGCGGTGCAGCGGGCCATGAGGGATGACTTTAGGGACCTGTGGAACCGTTCGACCAGGCCGTTGGCCGCTGGGTTGTACGCTGTGGTGGTGTGGTGCGTGGTTCCCAGCAGTTGAGCCAGGGCAGACCACAACTCGGAGAGGAAAGCGGGGCCCCTGTCAGTTGTGATGTGGTCCGGGACGCCGAAGCAGCTAACCCAACTGGAGAGCAGGGCCTCGGCGCACGCGCTGGCGGTGGCTTCTTGCATGGGTGTGGCCGGACCACCTCGTCGAACGGTCTACCACCGTCAGGAGGTATCTGGATCCGCCTGATGGGGAAGGGGGCCCACGACGTCGATGTGGATGTGGCCGAAGCGGCGCCCTGGCTGTGGGAACTCGCCTACCCCGACTGCGTGTGACGACCCACCTTACTGGTCTGGCACTGCAGGCACTGTTCTGCCCAGGCCGTGGCGTCCTTTTTGCACCCCGTGCCAGACGAACTTTTTGAAAGCAGTTTGGCGTGGTCCTGCCGGAGGGGTGAGAGGCCGTGAATTATGTCGAATACCTGGCGGCGGCGTGAGGCTGGAACCAAAGGGCAGGGCTGACCTGTGCTGATGTCACAGAGCAGGCTGGGGCCTTCGGGGGCGAGAGTCACGTCCGCCACTTGAGGATGTGATGGCGGTGCGGTATGCTGGGGTTTCTGGGTCAGCGGCCTGTTCTCTGGCAAGGTCCTGGTAATCTACACCAAGCTGCACTGCGTTCAACTCGACTCTGGAGAGGCGTCTGCTCGGGATTTTTCTTGCCGGGGAGGTACCTGACGGAACAGGTAAATTCGGCTATGGCTGAGAGGTGGCGCTGCTGTCTGGAAGACCATGCGTCCCCTGCTTCGTGAAGGCGTGAACCAGTGGCTGGTGGTCTGTGAAGATTGTGAAGGGCGTCCCCTCCAGGAGGAACTTGAAGTGCCGAACTGCGCGGTACATCGCGCAGAGTTCCCTGTCGAAGGTGCTGTAGCGGGTCTCTGCGGGACTGAACTTCTTGCTGAAGACGGCGATGGGCTGGGGCGCCGTTGATGATTTGCTCCAGAACAGCACCGCAGGCGACGTTATTGGCGTCTGTCGTCAGCTGGAGGGGGCCTTGGGATCTGGTGTGCCAAGGCGGTTGCCTTGGTGAGGGCGGCCTTCGTCAGGGAAAAGGCCTGCTGCTGGCTGGGTCCCCAAGACAGGGACTTCGGTTGGCCTTTAGGACTTCCGTCAGGGGCCGTGGTGTGCGCGATCCCGGGGATGAACCGCCTGTAGAAGTTTACCATCCCAAGGAACTCCTGGACGGCCTTGATGGAGGTGGGTGTCGGGAACTTGGCTACGGCTGCTACTTTCGATGTAAGAGGGCGGACGCCTGTCGGAGACACCTCGTGACCCAGGAATTCTGCTTTCTGGACGCCGAAGGTACACTTGTCGAAACGGACGACGAGGCCGTTCTCTTGGAGGCGCTGGAGGACTGCTTTGATGTCTCTGGTGTTCGCTGAGACCTGGAAAATATGAGAATGTCGTCGACGTAGCAGACGCAGAATTTTAGGTCCCCCAGGATGCTGTCCATGAGCCGCTGGAAGGTGGCCCCGGCGTTCCTCAGCCCGAAGGTGGAGAAGGCGAACACATAGGACCCGAAGGGCGTGATGATGGCTGTCTTTGGTATGTCCTCTGGCGCAACAGGTACCTGGAAATAAGATTTAAGAAGGTCCAATTTAGTGAATATTTTGGCCCCGTGAAAGGAGGCCGTGAGGTCTTGCATATTGGGCAGAGGGTAGTGGTCGGGCTCTGTTGCAATGTTGAGCCACCTGTAGTCGCCGCAGGGTCTCCAGGAGCCATCCGGTTTCTGCACCATGTGGAGGGGGGAGGCCCATGGACTGGAGGCTTTCCTGCAGATGCCCATCTGTTCCATCTCCGCGAATGCTTTTTTCGCCTCCTGAAGGCGCTGAGGGGGAAGCCTGCGGAACTTCGCATGTGTCGGGGGCCCTTTACTCACTATATGGTGGTATATGCCGTGCTTGGCTGGGGCCCCGGGGACTTGGCGAAACTCGGGCTTAAATACCTCAGGGAACTCCGACAGTAGGTGTGCATACTGGTGGGGGGCGACGGAGCTGATGGTGGGTCTGGGTCCCGCCGTTAACGGGAGAGACCGGCAGGAGTCGGTATCGAGGAGGCGCTTGCGCCTCACGTCGACTAGCAGGCCGAAGTGCGCCAGAAAATCGGCCGCCAGGAGTGGGGTTCCTACGTCCACGACGATGAAGTCCCAGGAGTAACTCTGGCCAAGGATGGAGATCGACAGGAGCCTGGTGCCGTAGGAGAGGATGGGGGTTCCGTTGGCGGCCGTCAGGAAAGCGGCCGGGTCTGGTGTCTGGTTGCGGTCCTCTCTGGATGCCGGGAAGACCGATTTAAAGGCCCCTGTGTCGACCAGCATCATCCTGCCGGAGACGGTGTCGCGGACGTAAAAACCTACTGTTTTTGAGGCCCTGGGTTCTTCGGCTGCCATGGCGGCCTGTCCTGCTGGCCGCCGCCACCCCGTTTTTGAACGGGCGAACGAGCAGGGCGGCAGGCAGTTTCGGGCGTCCTTTCCGAACCACTTGTGGTAGCGACAGAAGCCGGGGACCTCCATCTGCTGTGGTTCGGTGGACGTCTGTTGGCGATGGCGTTGACGGGCTGCTCTCACGTCCTCTTCAGGCTGGACGGAGCTGACCGGCTGTGTGGCCGGTTTTAGCCGCTGTGAAGCCTTGACGGAGTCTGTGAGGTGTTGCGCCGTCTCTGAGGTCCTCGACAGGCATGGTGTAGGGGTGAGCGATCTGGTTGCGTACCTCCGGGAGGAGTTGGCGAAGGTAGATTTCCCGTGTGAAGCTTATCTCCTGCCGCTTCTTTGTGCCACCCAAGTCTGGTAGTGACAGGAGATCTCGACCATGCCCCAAGCGTCTCTTGAATTGAGGTCGTGGCGTGGGTTTAAGGCAAGGTCGATAGCACGGGCAGCCCGCTCGGCGATGGGCAGGGAGCAAGCTTCGAGGAGGAACTTTTTGTGGTGCTGTATGTGAGGTGTGTGTTTCGGTACTCGCGAGATGAGTTTTCTGTACACGTCCTCCGGAAGGGCGTTGAGCACACTGTGTCGGCCTGTAGGATTTCGTCCGTCAGGTCCGCGATTCTGAAGTGGCTCTCCACCCTGCGCAGCCACATCGATGGGTTCCCCTGCGTAAACGGCGGCAGCTTTACGGTGAGGGCGGCCAGCGATTGTGTTGCCCGGCCGTCGTGTGTTCGGGGCGCTGGTGTGGAGTTGCGGGAGGGCCTCGATGCGGGGGCGGGCGCGGGTGTGATGGGAGGTAGGTAAACCTCCGAATCCGCGGGGTCCGCGTTTAACTGCATGAAGGAGGGGATATCCGCGTCCATGCTCGCTCCTTTGACCCCTTGCTGGAGTGGGGTACTTTCGGCGTCGTACGCACTTTCGTGCGCCGTGTGGTTCCGCTAGTGACGCTGGTGGGGTGCGCCCGGCGAGTCAGCAAGCTCAAACGCTGGTTACAGCGCCGTGTTTAGGCCGCTAAGAGCGTTTTGGAGAAATCCTGGAGCCAAGACTAAGTCGCCGTGTGAGTCCGCTAATGGCTCCGGGATACTCCGGGGGTCACCACTGTAAGGTGACAAAGAAACGAGCAGGTAAAAGTTACTGCTACTTTATTACAGATCCAGGCAGCTTATATAGCGGCCGACTGACGCCGGCCCGCGAGACAATGGAATTGACTGTGACCTGAGGTCGGAACAATAAACAATAATATACAGTGAACGAGTACAAATTACAATACAAAACATACAGAGCTACAATATGGATACAGTCTTGATGCCTGTGAATGAAGAAACATGTGATACACAATGTGTGACATTTGTATAAATACGCATAAAGTAAAAATGATTAAAATGCGTAACCTGGCACGTTTTAGGCGTGACTAATTGAGCTTGAAGAAAATGGGAAGTCACCAAAGAAAACAAGCTCAGCGGAGACTTAATTAATGGCGCCGCCGAAACACTATCCTGGCGCCGATGCGGTGACTTTACAATATAAATATATACAGGTAGTGCTCGAGTTACGATAATTCGACTTATGATAATTCGCTTTTACGATGGGGTTAGCAATTAATATCAATACAACATTTTGAAAATACGTATTTTTAAATTTCGTGGGCGACTGGGGCAGGCAACAACGTACAATCAGGCAGCGTACTGTGTACGATACGTTGGCCAGAGACGCTGGAATAGGTACATTAATTCAATGAGCTGACCTCACTTGCTCTTGTTGTGTCGAAAATTAAAGTAGGTCAGTGTTTGTTTGCAATTTTTGTGCGTTTGTAAATATAAGTAGTTCACGAGTGATGATTATTCGTCTTACGATTATTCGAGTTTACGATGGAGTTAACAATTAATACCGGTATGACAATATTTAGAAAATATTTTTAAATTTCGAGCGGGCACAGGCAACAGAGTACACTACAGTTGCCGTAGAATCAGACAGCAAGAGTGACCAACTTACAATAGACCAATTTCTTTTTCTCCATCTCTTTATTCCATCTTCTACTTAAAAAAGTAAGAGAATGATAAAAGTATTGTTAGTAACCTTATACTCTTGCGAAAATGCGTACAGCCATAAACTGAACGAGAAACTGTTGCTTTGCTAATAACCGAATCGGATAACAACTGTTTTGCTTGTATTTCACCCATCGTATGGTTTAACAATTATCGTAGTTATGTTAAAAATGACGTTAAGTACTGATGTTTTTACACTACCCTTATCCGCTTTGGAGAAAAGATCGGCAATGAAATATACTGCTACAGTAAATTTAAGCTGCAAGTTGTAGTTGAAGCTGAGAAAAGAATGTTTAAGCTGCTAATGACTATAAATTATCGTACATTGGCAACATGGATAACACTCGACAGCAAATAAAATTGGAAAGTATTTCATCAAAACTACTGGGCATGAAAGAACACATATTACTGCTGTTTTCACGCCAATAAAAGATAAATACGAAAAGCTCGTAGTATGATGATGAAATCAAGAGAAAATAGCGAATGGAATCTTGACTTTTTTTTTTTTTTTTTTACACAAAACAAACGGCCAGTCGCCAACGTCATCTATTAACGAAAAAAAAAAAAAGCTAAATTAATTTCACAACGAGACATATTTAAGTTGTATTTCGACAAAAACACTTCGTATAACAAAAAATATACATGTCCCTTATAAATAAAGTATCTAGAGATTCATTTACGCTAACTAGAAGCAAGAAATGCCCTCTGAACCGAGTTAAATGCGGCGAAATAGACCGCGTAATTGAATCCCAAACCAAAACATTTGATCGCTATGATCGGAGTTTATAATGCAAAAGCAATATAAGAATATTTACGATTAGATACAGTGTAGTAGAGCATAACTTTTTAAAAGATCCATGGAAAAGGTGCACATTCGTTATTTTGATGTTGAATAATACGGTGTTATGTGAAAATAGAATACAGTAGAATGTAGGCTAGGCTACCGTATATGATATACGAAAGTGCAGGCTAGGCCTTGTTTGTTATTCAATTTCTCATTATACTGACTTAGCATGTCAATCTGCATTGAACCTGCAGAATTAGCTGACACTAGTAATTACTATACCATATATGTATAAAGTATACTGTGTAGTGTAGGCTAGGCTACCATATATGTATAGATGGTACTTGTTACCCTAGTGTAGGCTAGGCCATATTCGAGTTACGATTTTTTTCAACAAACGATGGGTTTTTTGGAACCTAACCCCATCGTAAGTATATATATTATATATCATAATTAGCAAGAACTCGCTAGCAAATTGCTTCCCCCTTTTTCTCTTTTTTTGTTGTTTTCATTCACTGTCGGCTGATCGATATTTCGCACAGTCAGAATACAAGAGATTAAAAACCAATTTTAGGCCACTCGTTTTAAGCAGATCTTTCTTCGAGGCAAAAGTAATTTCTGTCTGGTCGTTTTCTTACAGGCAAAACCCTCCTGCGGGCATCAGCTGAACATGACTCAACTACCTATGTGATTGGACGTGCCCCCTGCCCCATAGGAGGGGATAAAAGCGACAAACCACAAGGCCTCGCTCTCACACGTGCGCTGGATAGGATGGAGTAAGGACCAAGCCACATGCCCCTGGCCCACAGTGCCCTTAGCTAACCACGTGGCCCTTTTCAAAGTATACTTTCTCCTCGTGCCCTTCGACCGCGGGCCACGTGTTCGCTCCACCTTTGGCCTGCCTGATATCCACATGCCATTGCCCGGCCCTTCGTGAAATTCCCACGCATTGCCCTTTTACATGAAGCCCCCGCATCCTAACACGTGGAGGAACTCGCCCTCGGAAATCGCAAGTCATCTACGGACCTCTTTCTGCGCTGGAACCAAATCTGCCTTACGGTAAAGTGCTCTGGAAGACCTCCATTCAGTCACGCTTTTCCTCGTAACATTTACTTAACTTGAGTGCCAGTAATTACCGAATCTCTTGTTGAATGTCCGTGCGCCTCTAACGTCGGCAGTACTAAGTCCTTATTAATTCATCGAATCCCCTTGGCACCCTCAGTGCAGCTTCCAATTCATTATTCTTTTGTCTGTTTTCATTACTGGCGTATAATGCGCATATCTCTCATTTCAGAGGGACCCTATATCGTGGAAGCTTCTTGGATTGTGTCTGGAATTCCCCAGTTTCATCCATCCAGTAGGAATCCCCTTCATGATCAATAATCTACTTGCATTCCTCTTTCCCGTACAAATGTCATTTATGTTAATACACGCCTTCAAGTTTGCCCACGTGTTTATGTAATATTTCCCTCTAGTAGAAGAGCCTTACGCTCATATGAAATTCCCCTTTGTTTTCCTCCTTTTTTTTATGTTTTCCTGGACCCCTGAAGTCAGAATCACAAGGCTAAATTACCTTAAACTGTTGCTACCTGTCTCTCAGAGATTATTTCAAACTAAATCACCAGGAAAAAAAAAAAAAAAAGTATATATATATATATATATATATATATATATATATATATATATATATATATATATATATATATATAATATATATATATATATATATATATATATATATATATATATATATATATATATATATATTATATTATACAATATATACACATACATATATATAATGTATGTATGTAGATATGTACATATATATATATATGTATGGATATGTTGTATATTACTTTAGTTTATTTTAACTTATAATCAACTCTATTTTCTGTTATTGTAGTGATGTCTTCATTACGTCATGCCTACAGCCATTGGGCCACTGAATTTTAAGTCAGTGTCTGTCTCAGCTATATAGACAATACATCTCTCTTCAAGCACTCATCTTTTCCTAACTCCTTTGTAAGGGATACATAACAAATTGAAGTCCTGCATTCATCCTTACAGAGAATAACTGAAATACTTAAGTAGAAGATATTTCAATTGGCGACAAGGAATACAATACGGTAAATGTAAATTTATTAAACATGGCTACACAGTGTCCAGCATTCAATCCTAGCTGAGAAACTGTAGTGGAGTTTCTTGAATGATTCACAGTTCAATCTGCTGATTTGTTGCAGCAAGCTGGAGGCGACAGTACTAAGAAGGTTAGTATTTTGGTAAAATCTCTTCCTGTAAATGTTACTGATGTACAACGGAGACTTAAACCAGTGAAACTGTCAGATGCCACATACGCAAATATCAAAGAAAAGCTAATTGCTCAGTATGAGGTTAAAAAGTGTGCGATAGGTGCAACGGTACAATTCCTGAATAGGAAACAACTTCCTGATGAATCTATTGGAAACTATGCCTGTGCATTAAATGACTTGTGTTCAAAATGCAATTATAAGGATTGTTGTCGGGATAGGTCTCTGCGAGATGCATTTGTGAGTGGCTTAAGGTCTGCAAGTATTCTGAGTGGTTTGTTACAAGACTGTGAAAACAAGTCATTTAACATGTGTGTTGAGAAGTGAAACTGCTGGCAACACTTTCTGCTGATGCTCAGGATAAAAAGCCAGACAGCAGTCATCAGACAAGCTATAAAGTTACTGAACATAGGCCTAAGGGAATTAAAAAGGTTCCTACTTCATATGTTTCCATAAGGTGTGGTCAGCACGCAAACGTTTTGCTAATGATTGTTTTGCCATGAAATTGAAATGTGGTAAATGCCAGAAAACTGGACACCTTGCTAGGTGTTGCAAATCCATTGCAAAGTAATCGCATGCGGTCTCTGAAGCAACTCCGAGGGATGCGGCAACGACCCAGGGAGATGTGGCAACGCAGCATAAGGGGATTGCCTGCTGTGACCAGATGGATGTTAGTGAGGCAGAAGATAGCTGTGAATGCTCTCAACAAAGGGTAAATTCTTTTTTAGAATAAACTCCACTGTGCCCATGCCTGATTCACCATATGTGTTGAGCTGCTTTGTTAAATCAGAAAGTCGATTTTGAATTTGATAGTGGAAGTCATGTTTCTACAACATGTCATAGTGATGCAGCCAGAGCAGGCATTATTATTTCTCCAACAAAACACCAGGTTCGTGGATACAGTGGAAATGCTATAAAGTTATGTGGAGAAACTAAAGTAAATGTGACATAGTCAGAAAATGTTCAAACACAAATTCTTAATTGTACATTCCAGTAATGTTAATCTGTTAGGTAGGGACTTATGCCATAAATGGATATTAAACTTACGTTACCTGATGTTATGCAACATTCTACTGTAAGGTAAATAATGTAAATGTAAGTAAATATGATGATGTCAGGAATAGAATTTTGTCTGAATTTAAAACATATTTAGGTGATGAATTTCGGTCTGACATCAAACATACTCTCTCTTTAAATGTCATGTCTGATGCAAGGCCAATTTTTGCAAGAGCTTGACCTGTTCCATGTGTTTACAAAGTAAGGTAAAAGAAGAGCTTGACAGGTTAACTGCTAGTGGTAAAATATCTAAGATATATTCCAGTGATTGGGCTTCACCCACACAGTTAATGTTATGAAGGATGAGAATAACATTCGAATATGTGGTGATTTTTCGGCTACAGTGAATAAATCCCTCGATCCAGTGCAGACTCCATTACCCTCTATTGACGAGGTCATTGCACAAATTGGCTCTGCAACAGTTTTCTCTAAAACTGATTTGGCACATGCATTTTTACAGTTGCTGTTAGATGAAGAATCTAAGAAATATACAGTAACACTTGTGAAGGGTTGTATCAATACAATTACCTCCCATTTGGCTTAGGGGCTAGTCCGGGTATATTCCAGTCATTCATGTTACAATTATTGAATGACATTCATGAAGTGATTATTTATCAGGATGATCTACTTATTTTGTCTCCTAATGTTGATGAGCATACTGTTACCTTGAGTAGAGTATTAAATACTCTTCAGGATGCTGGTATCAAAGTTAATAACAATAAATGTTCCTTTTTTTACCGATGAGGTGCATTATTTTGGGCATATTTTCAATAGTAAGGGGGTGCATACTGACCCTGGAAAAGTGCATTCCATTGTTGATGCCCCTGCACCCAAAGACTTGAAGCAATTGCCAGCATTCTTGGGACTTTGTAACTATTATAAACGGTTTATTCCTAAATTCACTGAAGAGTTTGCCCCACTGTATAAATTATTGCGTAAAAATGACATTTTTATGATAAAATGAAGTTTCACTATACTTACCAAAACACTGTAAAAGCCTTAATCTCTTAAATTTCAACACATCCGAGATATATTTTCTCAAACTTTGTTTGGAACGCTGATATCATTGGCGGGAGACCCAACCCCACCGGATGCCGGTGGGGGGGAAGTAGGAGGAGACTAGCCCAGTAAACAGCACCAGTTTCAATCTCGGCATACATTATAAGTGATAGACTGATAACGCCTCCCCCTGCAGGGAGGAGGAGGCTTTTAAGTTAGTGGTTTGGTAAGTATAATGAAACTTCATTTTATCATAAAAATGTCATTTTCATTATAATGCCTTACCAAAACACTGTAAAAGATGATTCCACATTTAAGGTGGAAGGGCAGGGGATCAGGAATCAGTTATCAAAATGATACACAACATGAAAAAGGGACAAACTCTAAACATGGGCATCATATGGATCCCTACCAATAAAAAGGCAGGTGTCTCCTTACCTGGTAGATGGGCTTTTGCAGGGAGGTACTGCTGCTGGTTGAAGCTCCACTACCTGCAGAGGCATTGGGCGTAAGCACTGTAAGCTACTCTGCTCCATTGTTCTCATAGTAATCAGGGAAGTACACCGCTGACTAAGACAAGGGTGACTTTCCTTTGCTCTTGCCCTGAGCAATTGGAAAGCAACCAGACTGAAAACAGGCCTTACCGTCTAACCTAAAACTAGTTAAAAACAAAACATCCACCTTCTCTATACCCTCTATAGATAAAACTAGATTGGAGGGTACTCCAGGTGAACACCCCCAGCTTCCCTTCAACTCAGCAACCATAAAATCACAAGGAGAAGGTAAGATAAGAACCTACCCCCCCTTAGTGTGTTCCCCCTAAAACCAAGCCAGCTACAGATACGGGACCTAACGCAAACAGGTCCTGGTACGCAACTTCGACCTCCCTAAGGTAGTGAGACTCAAACACTGATTTCGATCTCCAGAAGGTGCTCTGTGTGATCTGCCAAAGTGACTTATTATGACGGAAAGCCACTGACGTTGCTATTGAATGCACTTCATGAATGTGAGACTTGACTAGGCGTGCGTCCTCTTCATTGATGTGTCTGTGAGCCTCTAGAATGAGTTCCATGACGAAGAAAGCAAGGGCATTTTTGGATAAAGTCTGGTTGGGTCTTTCACTGAACACCAGAGGTTAGAGGAATCTCCTATGATGTTGGCATTTCTGGCTAAGTAAGCCTTGATAGCTCTAACAGGGCACAAAAAAGCCTCTAATTCTTGAGGGCCAGCCACTACGGAGAGGTTTTGAACAGTAAAGGATTGAGGCCAAGGATTGGAAGGAGACTCATTCTTGGCCAAAAAATTCAAGGTGAAAGAACAAACAACATTACCCTGTGAAAAACCCACTTTCTTGTCAATGGCATGTATTTCACTAACTCTCTTTGCCATTGCTAAGGTAACCAGAAAAAGGACTTTCTTAATGAGGTCTCTAAGAGAAAGTTCTAAAGGTTCATTACCTTGGAGACATCAACCATCTCAAAACTACATCCAGATTCCAGGCAAGGGAAGGTTTTGGAGTCTTAGCTGTGTCTAAAGACTTGAGGAGATCTGACAAATCTCGGTTATTCGACAGGTCTAACCCTCTATGGGAGAAGACGGAGGATAGCATGGCTCTGTAACCTTTGATGGCTGATGGCATCAACTTTCTTGAATCTCTTCAAGTAAATGAAAAAATCGGCAAGTTGAGTTATAGATGTCGAAGAGATGCTATTTTTTTCTACACCAATTCCTGAAGACTGTCCACTTGGATTGGTATAATTTGCTAGAGGAGTCCCTTCTGCACCTCGCAATAGCCTCTGCAGCCTTGCTTGAAAAACCTCTCGCTCTGATGAGCTTCCTGACAGTCTGAAGCCTGTTAGAGCGAGAGTGGACAATCCCTGGTGGAACTTCATTAGGTGGGGTTGTCTGAGAAGAGACTTCCTTTGGGGTAGAAGCCTTGGGAAGTCTATCAGGAGATCTAGCAGGTCCAGGAACCACTCCTTCCTAAGGCCAGAACGGGGCAATAAGGATTAGTTCGACGTTCTGATGGAATTTCATTTCATCACTTGCCTGATGAGCCCGAAAGGAGGAAAGGCATAAGCAAACAGGTTCGTCCAGTCTAGGAGCATGGCGTCCACCAAGTGAGTCAAAGGGTCTGGAATTGGCGAGCACAACACTGGGAGACGATGGTTCTTGGAGGTAGCGAAGAGGTCTATCATGGGAGTGCCCCACAATTTCCACAGATCTAGGCACACTTGTGGGTGCAGGGTCCACTCCGTGAGAAGAATCTGGTTCCGACGGCTGAGTTGGTCCGCAAGAACGTTGTTTTTCCTTGCACAAACCGTGGGAACAGAGCCACCCTGTTGCTGTCCCCACAGAAGAAGGTCCCTCGCAGTTTCGAACAGGGAGAAGGAATGGATACCTCCGTTTCCGAATAAAAGCTAGAGCTGTAGAGTTGTTGGCGTGAACAGCAACTGCTTGGCCTGAGACGTGGGCCGAAAAATCCTGGAGAGCAAGGTGAATGGTCAATAGTTCCTTGGCGTTGATGTGGAGCTTCTTCTGTTCGGTCGACCAAACCCCTGACGTCCTGAAGTTGCCTAGATGTGCTCCCCACCCAACATTGGATGCGTCTGAGAACATCTGCAGAGATGGTTGTCTTGGGAGGAGATCTAGACCCTCCGAAAGTCTTTCCGGCGATTTCCACCAAAGAAGATGTCTCTTGACGTAGGGGGGAATGTTGAAGATCGTGGAGTCCAGTCGAGTTCTTCTGTCCCAAGAACTCTTCAGGAAAAACTGCAAGGGTCTCATGTGTAGACGACCTAACTTGACGAATTGCTCCACTGAAGACAGAGTTCCCAGGAGAGCCATCCACTGACGGGCGGGGCAACTGTCCAGGAGGAGAAATTTCTCCACTGTAAGAAGGCAGGAGGAAACCCTTTTGGGGGACAGAAAAGACCGAAAAGCTAGACTGTCCAGAGTCATCCCCAAATAAAGAATCCTCCTCCATTCAATTAAGCTCGACTTTTCCGTGTTTATCAGAATCCCTAAGGCTCGAACTAACCTTAGGGTTCTGTGAAGGTCCTCCATGCAGCGGTCCCTTGATGATGAATGGAGTAGCCAGTTGTCGAGGTACAAGGAGATCCGAACTCCCTCCAGGTGGAGCCAATGACCTATCGGGGCGAGAACCCTGGTGAATACCTGTGGGGCTGTCGATAGCCGAAGCAGAGAGCCCGAACTGGAAAACTTTGTCCTTGAAAACGAACCGAAGATACCTCCTGGAGTCTTGATGTACTGGAATGTATAAGTAGGCATCTTCCATGTCGAGGGTCACCATCCAATCCCCTCGAGTTAGAGCCTGAAGAACAGAGCGGTTCGTTTCCATGGAAAACTTGGTTTTCACTAAGTACAGATTGAGAGCGCTTACGTCGAGAACTGGCCTCCAACCCCGATGCCTTGGGGACTACAAACAGGGGGTTGTAGAATCCTGGGGTTGACAAGTTCTGTACTTCTTCGATGACTGTTTTCCTTAAGAGAGACTGGACTTCTGTCTCTAGGGCCGAAAACTTGACTGAGCCTCTTGAGTATGCTGTCAAGGAAATGGGAGAAGTGGAGAGAGGAGGAGGTTGGTCGAACGGAAGGCGGTAGCCTAGTTGGAGCACTTGAATCACCCACTGATCTGCACCTCTGTCTCTCCATTCCTCCCAAAAGAGACTGAGTCTGGCCCCCACCGGCGCATGGACGATAGGGTTCCTACTTACTGGCAGAACAACCTTGGGGTTTAGAGAACTTGTGACCTCTGGAGTTGGAGCAGGGCCTTGAGTAAGGTTTGGGTCTAGCATTACAAAACGGATGTCTGGTAAGAGGAGACACCATCTTGGTCGAAGGAGCGGGAGCAGGCCTGGGTTTGGCGGAAGACATAGATAGGATGTGACGTCGTCTTCTTATCCATGGCTGAAAGAACGTCTTTCACTATCGATTCTGGGAAAAGGCCTTCCTTGTCAAAAGCTGCGAACATCAAGGCGGCCTCTTGCGAAGAAGTCACAGCCTTAGATAAGAGTGGCCATGGCAAAGAGGGAGGAAAGTTCGCCTGCCACATCATGGATAGTGATGTCGGTGTAGGTAAGGAATCCCGTGATTCTCTCCAAGACGTCTTCTGCAATATTAGCCTGCTCAACTTGTTTAAACATAGCTCCCATCGACCAATCGAGAAAACTGACAATCTCTAGGAGCTTGTAGAAGTTTCTGGAAAGGTGTTCTACATCCAGGGCAGAAAAGAAAGTCTTGGCAGCTTCAAAGGAAATGCATCTTGAAGGGTCCACAAGGGAGCGAAAGTCCCCTTGTGCTGAGATTGCAGAGCCTAGTGAAGGAGAAGTTCCTGTGCTGTAATAATTTTTCCTCCTTTTCGAAGCTTTGAAGGAGGGTACACAAAAGACGCTTTACCAGAGGATCTCTTAGCTTCCAACCAAACCTCTACCTCCTTCAAGGCTTTCTTGGAGGCAGTGGAGAGTACCAATTTGGGAAGGGAAGTGTTAGAACACTGCTTTCCCAGTAGCAACGTGGAATTCGGGGAAGAGGGGGCTGTTGGCTGAAAATGTTGAGGGTACGACTGCAGCAGAAAGTTGAGCAGAGAAGCGTAATGAGAAGAAGGCTTTGAGTCAACGGGACCTTCCTCTTCACCAGAAAGTATCGGTTCCGTGCCAAGATCGTCCAGGAGTTGAGGAAGAATAACTTCTTGGTCCCCAGGAATGCAAAGCACTTTGCGGACTACCTTTTCTTGCTTCTCTTCCAGCAGACTAGATTCCTGGGAAGGTGAGGATGGAGCCAAAGGAGCAGACACTTCCTGTGTAGGAGGAGGAGGAAAAAGCACGGGAACTTGAGGCAGATCCTTCTGGAGAGGGCTAGGCATCTTGAATGACTTAGGTGACTTGGGAGGGAGCGTCTGAAATACATCTTCTTGATCAGAATCCCATGCTGAGTAACCAGGTGTAGGCTAGCTGTCCTTTTCTTACGAAGTTTAGGGTCTCTAGGGCAGGAATTATCAGAAGATTGCCTCTTTAAGGGTCGAGAGGCATGATCCCACTTGCGATGACAAGGAGGGGGAGGATGTGAAGAGCTGGAAGATGAACTGCTGCTACTCTCATCTGAAGAACTTACCCTTAGGGAGTGACGTTTCGAAGACGAACGTCTTGATGAAGATTCTGGGGACACAATCCTGTGACGTCGACGATGTCGAGAAGAGCGACGAGTCGATGGAGAAACACTACGCGAACTAGCGCGTCTACGACTCTTCGAAACCTTGCGACATTCACTTTTGCGACTCTTTGAAGCTTTTAGACGCTTCGACAAGGAGTCAAGCTTACGTCTTTCGACATTAGGACTAAGGCTTTTCGGTGTCTTAGAGGATGAGCCTGCTTGTGGGCAAGAATTTCTGACCTTTTCGCCAGCGCCGGACTGTTTTCTAGCCTCAGAAGGCGAGCGGGACAGCTGCCTTTGCTCAAAAGTCAGAAAAACAAGCAGACTCGCCTGAAACATGATCACGAACAACAACACTGTTATCACCAACACTAACACCCGGACTATGGCGCGAACGCATTAAACTTAAGACAGAATCCATGAAAACGTTCATTTGCGCTTCCATTTGAGTTCTGAAGAGATCAAATTCTGATTTATCAGCCTCGAGGCTGGGCTTGGCTTTAGGGAAAACATACTGGGAAGCTGGTGAAGAAGAGGGGGGAATAGGAGGAGGGGAAAGAGCAGCGGTAGATGAGGGAGGAGGGGAGGAGGATGGAACAGCCAGTAAAGGGGACGTGCAGTTTCACTGTTCCACCTTCGGACAGCCAGAAGTTGATGAGGTTTTCGAATGACCAATGCTTGTGCCTAGACACTCTGATCTTCCTCTTAAGCGTCCAGTGCTCTCTTCTCTTTGGTCTCGCACTTCTGAGCACCGCGAAAAAGTTAGCCTAGCTTCCTTACACTTAAAAGCCTTCCTATCCCTATCTTTACCTGATGGGAATTGTACATGTGCCAAAACTCCTGACCCCATTCAATACACTCACTGCATGTGTTCTCCTGGGAACACTCCTGACCCCTACATGCCGTACACAGAGTGACGGTCGTACTTAAGCTTAACAAGTTTAGAAGAGCACAAATTCCCTGCGCAAACTCTAGATCCAGAGAAGCTGGAATCCGACACAGCTACCTATTTCACGGAGCTAACCTAGCTAGGTTAACAAACAAGACACTGAGTACTTCACCAAAAAGAGACGCCAGAAAGAAGCACATCGAGAGCTGAAGTAAATCCAAACAGTTTGAATTGAACGGACACGCGAGATGCGTTCACAACACGCCCGATATTGAAACTGGAGCTGTTTACTGGGCTAATCTCCTTCCACTTCCCCCCCAGGCATCAGGTGGGGTTGGGTCTCCCGCCAATTATATCAGCGTTCCAAACAAAGTTTGAAAATATATACCTCGGACGTGTCGAAATTTAAGAGATTAAAGCTTTTACAGTGTTTTTGTAAGGCATTATAATGAAAACGCAAGATTTGTATGGAATCAAGAACAACAGAGGTGCTTTGATACTTACAGTTGTATAATTCAGGCCCAGGGTAGAATACAGGTTAGGATACCTTGTTGGAAACAGACAGTTTAGGATACGGGGTTGCTGCTGTACTGATGCTCCAGTGGCTGCCTTGGTTGATGAAGGGAAGAAGAGTTGTAAATAGCTCAATGTGTTAACAAACAAAATTCATTATGAAATTAATTTGTGTGTGTGTGTGTGTGTGTGTAAAGCTCTTAAAACGTGAATAAATATGACTTACTATGTCATGTTCAAAAAAATTATTGATTTTCTTTTTGGGTCAATAAATTGAGAACAAACTCTTCCTACTTCCATTTCAATATTACCCCATTCCTGACAGCAGATATGCTAATCGACAATCGAAGGCAAACTTTGAGGAAAAAAAAAAAAAAAAATAGTACAGAGAATGGCCCTAAACACAAACAAAGCCTATTCCCACTTACAAGATGAAAGAAAATTAGAATCAAGGTTAAGTCTGATACTTTTACATGGCAAAATTAATTGTAATGTGTGATCAAGGTTACCTTGTCAGAGCTTTTAAATACAGAACTGTCAGCTTTTTTCCATGAAGGGTGGACAATTTGCGTCCACCAAAGGAACATCCACATTAACATCATCACCATCATCATTGTGGAAGCTGGTTTTGGGAGCAGTCTGAAACAGAATCAAATAAAAGTCAGTCTTCAAGAAAATCCAGTCATAAAAGTACGTAGATCATGATATCTTCACTTCCACTAACTACCTGTGACAAATGTTAGTCATGGAAAAATTGACTTGGTGTTTATTTCGCAGCCAACAAATATAAGGTAAGTCCTAAATTCCAAAAATATGACATTGGAGTTATTCAAAAGAAAACAATGAGAATTTTTTTTTTTCACAAACATTTTTCTAGATGAAAAATTAACACTTTTCTGTTAAATAAACACAAAGACTCACTTTACCAATGATTCCATTATTCAATATGAGATCACCATTACAGGAACCTCCTAATTATCTAGATCCTTATTATCCAACACTCGACTTCAACTGACACAACTGGACCCCCAAGGGACCAAGGATATACAATACATGCGTGTGTGCTTGTGTATGTATATGTATGTATATAAATGTGTTTGTGTATATATATGTACAGTAATACCCGAAACTTGCGCGATTCGAGTAGCACAAATTCACACGTGAATTTTTCACTGGAACCTAACTAATTATCATAAATTAGTTTTTCACAGACATGGAAACATTTGTGAACACTGAAAAACCCTGCAAAAGTGTTTATGTTCAATTTTTTTATGTAACTGATAAGTTTTCAAGCTTTTATGTGTAAATTAAGTAACATTAAATATTAAAAGCAATAATTTCTCTCTCTCTCTTTAACCAAGATGAGAGAATTTTTATGGTACAGTACATATATACAGTTATGTTCATTTGTCTTATATGATAAATAACTTGTACCTAATAATAAGTACTAATTTTCAAATATTATAAGATTAAATAATAATAATAATAATAATAATATAACTGTAATTACAAAATTCATATTATTTTAAACAAATCCTTCGCCTCATCTTTTGTAAGAAGCTGAAGAAAAAAGCTGTCAGACGTCATTTACCATGACAAGGAGGGGGAGTGTTGCTAATTAGGGGTAAAAAATTTCTTACTAATTGTGTGTGTGTGTGTGTGTCCGTGATAATTCATAAAAAAATTTCACTCTTAAGTAAAGACAACTGTTATATATATCACTCTCTCTCGTTCGTATTTAGCACAACCTACACATTACAGTTTCTCTGTCTTTCTTTAACTGTAGATAATTTTAAATTTATCTAATTTTACCTGTACACCTACAAACTGTAAATGCACCATTCTAAAACATAGAGGCATAGAGCATTTCAGAACAACGAGAAACAGAATACAGAAGTTTTTAAAAAACAAGGTTGAGAAGACTTCTAAAAATAGATCGGTGGAGTGGGGAGAGAAATAGTATACTATAAAGTACATTAACCATTTATTTCTTTTTATGGTAATGTATTAAGCTAACTTTTAAATGAAATTACAGTAACTTTGATTTCATTTAATAGTTAGTTTAATACTGCATTTCCATCTTTTGATGTCTAACATAATAACTTTCTCTGTCTCCATTTATTAATAAATAATTCAACTTCATATTTCAAATAAGGACAATCTCACACTCACTCTCTCTCGTGTTATTCTCTCAGTTTCCGTAATAACTGATAAATAATTTCACTCACTTAGTAAGGACAACCCTTATCTCTCTCTCTCTCTCTCTCGCATTCATAGTTAATGCTCACACATTTTTACTGTACGTCTTTACCTGTACAGTAGATAGTTTAAATCGATCTTAATTTACCCTTACTGTCTACGAAGTGTAAATGCGCTAGTGTGGCAAATACATTCTAAAACATAGACATAATAACTAAGAGTTGTATTAGTCAAAATAAAAACACTGTTTGTTCAAGAAAAAGCATTTTAGACCAATGAGAAAGAGAGAATAAAGAAGTTATTACAAAGAGGTTGAAAGACTTCTAAAAATAGATTGGTCAAAAGGGGAGAGAGAAAGAAATTTCTCTTCCAACTCTATTTTTATTTATTTCTTTTTTTAAGGGTAATGTATCAAGCTAAATTTTAAATGAAATTACAGTAACTTTAATTTCATTTAAAAGTCAACTTTATAATTTGGGAGCATGATTAGGTCATATTTAGTGTTTAAATTTTACAAATAAGCATTCATTAGCATTTTTAGAGACCGTAGTAACTTACCTGAAAATTCACCTTTACGCTGGGTTCTGGAACCTAATATATATATATATATATATATATATATATATATATATATATATATATATATATATATATATATTTGATATATAACATAGCATTTTTCATGGTGATAGTTTCCAGAGCCCACCACAGAAATGCAAAATCCCCTCCCCAAATACTTATAACTGCCAAACACCCTGTACCTCTTTAACTAAAATGTTTATAACTATCCTAAATTCAAACTTATAAATATTTCTAAAGTTCACTGCCTTTATAATAGTTTAAACAAAAGATACCTTTAACTATCATACTAAAACCATTTAATATAAGTTCAAACAAAAATCTGCAAGAACCCATCATCCAAAACCATAAGTCATCTTAGTACCCTTTTAAAACAGTTACTCAAGCATATATGCCTCTTAAATGCTTATAACAATGATTATTAATTTTAATATATTAATCTAAACAGCAAAATATCTATAACATGTTTACTACAACTTAAATAAATCTTTAACAGAGAACACTTGACAACTAATCAAGTTATCCCTGTATACATAAGCATAGTCATTTTCTCTCATAGTACTGAAGTTGTCCCGTTTTCCTTTTACATTGGTAAAAACGATTAAACACTTTTTTTGTAGAGCAACACTGTTTATTCACTTGCTTACTGTATTTTTTCATATTGTGTTTGTGACTAAATACAGATTTTTATAATAAAAATGATTACAGCATACTTATACTGTACCACTGTATGTATCGTGACTCAAGATGGAATCACGATAGTGCATTTATAAAGACCAGTAAGCAGTCATTTATCTTTTATTTTGTAAGGGAAATATTATGAACATTATGCAATGCGGGATGCGTAGAAAATTATATAAGTTGTATTGAATTGTTTGTAATATTATAATATTTCTTTGTGTCAAGTGTTTTTTGAAGAGTAAAATACACTCAATGGTTGTTTGACTCTAAGCAATCTTTAACGAGTTGTTAAGGATTGTCGTTAGCAAAAATCCCTCGCTAATATGCGTGGACTTCAGTCAGCTCTGACTGATTTGAGTTAGAATCGGACAGTACCGGCTCAGTTGTGTAACAGTGAGGGTCATTGTTACCCCTACGGTAACTCGTAAAGTAGGGGAAGAAGGAATTAACACAGCTTCGAGAGGAGTTCTTACCATCATGTGCTACAGCTAAGTTTACGATTTTATAAGTGTTTTGTTGAGGTGATAATATTGAAGGGCATGCATGCACTATAGATATTGTTACTGGCAGGCATTTGTAAAATGAATAGGATTATTCTTCGGATTGCCGGATAGGAAACTTTACAATAAATATTTTAAGGTTAGTAATAAAGTTAAATAATCTATTTCTGGTCAAACAATGATTTTATACGATCACAGGATATGGTAAATTAAATTGTATATATGAACACAACGCAAATTCTCGATTTATTGAATGAAAGGAACAGAAAAGAATCCTTGAAATCTGTTAATGAACCTGGTAATATGAACCAAATCAGGTAAATTTAGGTTTTCATATTGATTGAATATTCTATATGTTTACTATTTTGGATTCTTTTGAGTAAATATAGTATCTGTTACCCCTTATACCCCAGACTTATAATGTTTAACCTAACTGAAATATGTATATAAAATACTGCTGCCATAACCAATCTTTGATATTTGTGTTTGATCTCAATATCAGACAAGTAGAGTTACTCTGAAGTATGTGAAGTTATATATCAATTGAAAGCTAATGCTTTGAATATCCTGGTACATTATAACAAATTATCCTAAATGCAAAAAATCTGATGTAAGAAAATGATAAATCTGAGGTAGATTTGAAAAAAAAAAATTTTTTTTTTTTCAAAATTTACTTTGAATGACCATAAAATGTCTTTATAGTTAATTTTCAGAAGTGTTATGGGTGTTAAATCGTAAGGTAAATAACACCGTTTCATTTGATGCCTAGTGTTTAATTTTTTGAAAAACTGATGCATTCAGGACAAATCCAAGCATCACATTTTAGGGAAAAAAAATTGTTTGGTTTTGCTTTTGTAGTAGCTTTCCTGCATTATACTTTGGAATGTAATTGTATACACTATTACTGAATCACGAGATTTCCTGCATTATACTTTGGCATGTAACTGTATAAATTACTGAATCACAAGAAATACACACATTACAAAATTTACATAATACAAACAACATAACAACACAGCTAACACACATGTTTTGGCAAAGAGATTGTCTTTGCAAACATTTGAATGAAATCCAGTTGTTCATTGCTTTGCCAAACATTTTCCTTCACTGCAAAACACACAAAACATTCCTGAACCACAAGTAGTCATTATATCATAAATTTTAGTGTATAAATCCAAAATATTGCATAAAACATATTGCTACCGAGTTCCAGTCACACAGCAACAAAATCAGCCCCCTAAAGCAACCACATTTAAGACCAAAACAAAAGCAAATCATCTGATTGGTTGCTACTTATGACATGGAATCTGATAGCCAATAGTAAGGAAGCACTGTAGTGACGTTCTAAGGCCAGCAAAATTGCCTAGTGGGGACATGAGAGCGGCGAGTTTGAGCAGAACTTTAGAGAGCCATGAATGTGGCCTCACGGAGTCTACCGGTGAAGCCTTGATCATGGCCTCATGGAGTATAAGGGTCAAGCGGCGCACCGATCACCAAATTTCAAGGAATTATCGATTTTTAGTTTTTTACAGTCTTGGACTAGTACATGTCTACAGAAAAGTGTCCTCAAATATTATTGCTAAAAGAAATTTTTTAAGCGGTTTTTTTTTTTTTTTTTTTTTTTTTTACATTTTTGTTCACCACATTTACCGGTATTTGAGCGGCATTGAGTGAAAAATTGTCACAAAATTTCTGTATGACTTTTTAGGTGGAAGTGAGAAATATACTTTACTTTCCTACTAAAATACACGTTATCTACGATAAAAACTGGCTCTCTCACAAAAATATATCAGAGTAAATATGTATTATGTATCTTGATATCGACCTGTGAGCGACAAATTGTTGTGCAATGTTTGTACGACTTGCCAATTCGGGATGGTAGAAAGTGAGAAATTTACTTCAGTACCCTACTAAAACTATCCATTTTCTATAATAAGAGCTTGTTCGTTCTCCAAAATATATAAAACTAAACATCAAAAAAGTAAACATATATCTATGCATCTCGATATTTTGAACTCATTGTAACAGATGTACCATGCCAACTAGTACCCTATACATGTATTTTATATTTCTTGACATTTTTACTGCGTATTTTAGGAAATATGAAATTATATAGTAGGTAACAGTTCCAAACAGGGTGTCTGGTTTTACCAATGAACCATCTCGATTTGTGTGTGGTTCTGGGTCAAGCGATATCCTAGTGCCTTGTAATGCATTTCCTTTTTGGTTTTTCTTACCATGTAGTGCATTCACACAATTCCATTGCCATAAGCAAGACAAGTACCACCATTATCAGGGAGAAATTTGAATGACTGCATCTCATAAGTTTGTTACAAGAGGGACAGAGCAAACGGGAATTGTCTCGCCTGAGATAGCAACACCACCAGAGCACCCATATCTAAGTAAAGGATTTGTTTTCCTGTATAGTGATATTCTAATTAGGGATTACTATTTTTCATAATTATATAATAAATTGTATAAGACCACAAAACTTGACTTTACTGCAGTAAGTTGTCGTCTGACTCGTGACTTGTATAGGCTTGGTTATTCAGCATTTGTTTACTTTCTCCTCACAGTTGTTTATTTGTCTCTCAATATCTGAACGGAAAACGTGTAAAGTGGTACCATATATAGGTTCTGTAGAAAATTTATATTGATTGCATATATTTTCATAGGTTATGAAGAAAACTTTAGGGCGAGTGTAAAATGATGGGAACAAACCTTTCCTAGAATACCATGTCCAGGCCTAACTTCATTAGGTCAGATTTAGTATGAAAAAATTGCACTAATAGTATATAGTCTGTTTTTTATAGGTACCATTTACTATTTTTTATAAGTTATGAAAAAAACATTATATTGATAGCATACATTAACAAATCTTTATAATGAACAAACTTTGCTCTAAAGTATATGTGTGAGTATATGTATATATTTGCATATATACATGTATATACACATATATGCATATACATAGTCATACCCCAAACTTGAGCAATTCCAGTTATGCTACTTCACAGACACATGAATTTTTTCACTGGAACCTAACTAATTGTCACATGTGAGTTTTTCAGACACATGAACAGTTGCAAACACTGAGAAACCCTGCAAAAATGTTTGTGTTTAATTTTTCATGTAACTTATAAGTTTGAAAACTTTTGTGTGTAAATTAAATAACACTAAATATTAAGAGTACTGTTAAATTTCTCTCTCTCTTTTACTGAGATTAGAGAATTTTTATGGTACATGTATACAGGTATGTTCATTTGTTTTGTATAAATAAATAAATTTTTTACCTAATAATAAGTACTAATTTTCAAATATTAATAAGATAAAATAATAATAATAATAATAAAACTGTAATTACAAAATTCATACTATTTTAAACAAACAAATTCTTCCCCTCATCTTTTGTAAGAAGCTGAAGGCAAAGATGTCAGATATGTCATTCAACATGACAAGAAGGGGGAGTGTTGCTGATCAGGGGTCAAAGATTTCTTATTAATTCTCTCTCTCTCTGTCCGTAATAATTCATAAAAATTTCACTCTCGTAAGTGTAAGTACAACTGTTATCTCTCTCTCTCTCTCTCATTCGTAGTTAGCGCAACCCACATATTACTGTGTCTCTGTAAGTCTTTAACTGTACTGTAGATAATTTTAAATTGATCAAATTTTATCTGTACTGTCTACAAACTGTAAATGCGCCATTCTAAAACATAGAGACATAGAGCATTTCAGAACAAAGAGAAAGGGACGGAAAAAAGAAATTTTTAAAAACAAGGTTGAGAAGACTTCTAAAAACAGATAGGTGGAATGGGGAGAGAGAGAAATAATACACTAATATTCGCACTGCTATATTCTTACGTTAACCATTTATTTCTTTTTTTAAAGGTAATGTATTAGGCTAACTTTTAAATGAAATTACATTAATACCGAACTTCCATATTTTGATATCTAATGTAAGAATAACCTCTCTTTCTCTCTCTCTATGTTATTCTCTGTCTCTGTTATTTCATAAACAACTAAACTTGATATTCCAAGTAACGACAATCTCTCTCTCTCTCTCGTGTTATTCTGTCTCCATAATAATTGATAAATAATTTCACTCACTTAGGTAAGGACAACCGTTATCTCTCTCTCTCATTCATAGTTAGCACTCATACATTTTTAGCATTTCAGAACAAAGAGAAAGGGACATAGAATGAAGTTATCAAAAGGAGGTTGAGAAGAATTCTATAACTAGATCAGTAGGCAAGGGAGAGAGACAGATATTCTCTTTCAACTCTCTATTCTTATGTCAACCAATTATTTCTTTTTTTTTAAGGGTAATGTACTTAGCTAACTTTTAAATGAAATTACAGAAACTTTACTTTCATTTAAAAGTTAACTTTATCATTTGGAAGCATGATTAGGGTCATATTTAGGGTTTAAACTTTACAAATGAGCATATATTACCATTTTTAGAGACCGTGCCAAACTAAATGCGAAAATTCACCTTGAGCGAAGGGTACTGGAACCTAACCTGCGTAAGTTCAGGGTATGGCTGTACAGGTATTCCCCTACTTACGATGGGGTTAGGTTCCAAAAAAACCCATCGTTTTTTTAAAAAATCGTAACTCGAATATGGCCTAGCCTACACTAGGGTAATTAGTACCATCTATACATATATGGTAGCCTAGCCTACACTACACAGTATACTTTATACATATATGGTATAGTAATTATTAGTGTCAGCTAATTCTGCAGGTTCAATGCAGACTGACATGATAAGCCCGTATTAAGAGAAATTGAATAACAAACAAGGCCTGGCCTGCACTTTCGTATATCATATACGGTAGCCTAGCCTACATTATACTGTATTCTATTTTCACATAACACCGCCGTATTATACAAACATCAAAATAACGAATGTGCATCTTTTCCATGGATCTTTTAAAATGTTATGCTTTACTACACTGTATCCAATCGTAAATATTCTTATATTGCTTTTGCATTATAAATTCTGATCATAGCGATCAAATGTTTTGGTTTCAGAATCGATCACGCGGTCTTTATTTCGATGCATTTAACTCGGTTCAGAGGGCATTTCTTGCTTCAAGTTAGCGTAAATGAATCTCTAGATACTTTATTTATAAGGGACATGTGTATTTTTCGTTATACGAAGTGTTTTTATGTCGAAATATAACTTAAATATGTCTCATTGTGAAATTATTTTAGCCATTTTTTTTCGTTAGTAGATGACGTTGGCGGCTGGCCCTTTGTTTTGTGTAAACAAAAAAAATCAAGATTCCGTTCGCTATTTTCTCTTGATTTCATCATCATACCACGAGCTTTTCGTATGTGTCTTTTATCGGCGTGAAAACAGCAGTAATATGTGTTCTTTCATGTCCAGTAGTTTTGATTAAAATACTTTCCAATTTTATTTGCGGTCGAATTTCATCCATGTTGCCAATGTACGATAATTTATAGTCATTAGCAGCTTGAACATTCTTTTCTCAGCGTCAGCTACAACTTGAAGCTTAATTTTACTGTAGCAGTATATTTCCTTGCCGATCTTTTCTCCAAAGCGGATAAGGGTAGTGTAAAAACATATCAGTACTTAACGTCATTTTTAATATAACTACGATAATTGTTTAACAGTACGATGGTTGAAATACAAGCAAAACAGTTGTTATCCGATTTGGTTATTAGCAAAACAACAGTCTCGTTCGGTTGTTTATGGCTGTACGCATTTTCGCAAGTATAAGGTTACTAACAATGCTTTTATTATTCTCTTACTTTTTTAACTAGAAGATGGAATAAAGAGATGGAGAAAAAGAAGTTAGTCTATTGTAAGTTGGTCTTTCTTGCTGCCTGATTCTACGGCAATTGTAGTGTACGCTGTTGCTTGTGCCCGCTCGAAATTTAAAAATATTTTCTAAATATTGTCGTACCGGTATTAATTGCTAACTCCATCGTAAACTCGAATTATCGTAAGACGAATTATCGTCACTCGTGCACTACCTGTATTTACAAACGCACAAAAATTGCAAACGAACACTGACCTATTTTAACTTCCGACACAACGAGAGCAAGTGAGGTTAGCTCATTGAATTAATGTACCTATTCCAGCCTCTCGGCCCAACGTATCGTACACCGTACGCTGCCTAGTTGTACGTTGTTGCCTGCGCCAGTCACCCGCGAAATTTAAAATTACGTATTTTCAAAATATTGTCGTATCGATATTAATTGCTAACCCCATCGTAAAAGCGAATTATCGTAAGTCGAATCATCGTAACTCGAGCACTACCTGTATATGTATATATATATATATATATATATATATATATATATATATATATATATATATATATATATATTGTCACAATGCATATCAAGTACCTGGTTATTACACAGCTATTCTCAAAATTCAAAAATATACCTCACTTCAGCCAGATACCTGAACTCGCATAACATTAATAATTTCAACTGAGTACTCTAAAGGTAACAGTGACGCCTTAAGAAAAACTTATTTATCAATCACTTGAAAAATCAAACGAAGTTTATCAGAATATGTGTGAAGTATCAAAAATTAAGCTAGAAATATTCTAGAGTGAATGGGCATCACTCCATCAAACAACTCTGTTTCCCTAGTCTTAATTCACTTCAGCAAAACTAAAAGAACAAAACATGTTTATCACTTTGCCTTATGCACACACATCAATCCTACTCACTGATGGTCAATAAATGAAACACTTTTTCTAAAAATATTAAATACAAATTTTCTTTTAAATTCAAAGTTTATAATTAGAATTCACAATCTGAAAAATTTATTATTACTTGAAAATAACACAACACTTAAATAATTCTTGAATTAAATTATGAAACAAAACTAATTCACAAAAACTTTATCACGAATTTAAATCAATGAAGCAAAATTTAAACTATTAAGAATTACTCAAGATTTGAAAAGAAAATCTTAATAAATGAAATATTACATCAAGTATGCAATGTTAAATTACCAAGAAATATTTAAAATGCTACGTAAATAAATGTTACATCACAGACATTAAAAAATGTGAAAATATGAAGAGATTGTAAATAGAAAAACACACAAAAATACAAATGAGATTTATCAATATTAATTTCACTCGGTCAAAATTTCCTAGCTTATCATACCATGGTATTAACCCTTAAACGTCGACTGGACGTATTTTACGTCGACAAAAATTGTCTGTCGGGTGCCAAGTGGACGTAAAATATGTCTACTACAAAAAGTTTTATTAAATATTCACGGAAAAATACTTATAGGCCTCGTTTGCAAAAAATTTTAAATCGCGCCTTGAGGGATGCTGGGAGTTCACGGATCACACTGTTGTTTTGTTTACAAGCGTGAACCAGCTGCGCATGCGTGAATTTCTTTCTTATCCCAAAAGAAAGCATCAGCTAACTCTGCTGAAAATCTCAGAAATTCTTTAGTCACTTCTCGTAATTTTTGCACAGTTTTCTATTAGCCTTTACATAAAGTTTTATATATGAAAATGTGTGCAATTTCATATAGAATACAACAAAAAATAACTCATGGTTGTAGCTTTTATCAACTTTGACATTTTCATATAAATCACGATAAATGCCAAAATTTCAACCTACGGTCAACTTTGACTCGTCGAAAATGGTTGAAAAATGCAATTGTAGCGTAAAACTCTTACATTCTAGTAACATTCAATCATTTACCTTCATTTTACAACGAACGGAAAGTCTCAAGCACAATATTTCGATTTATGGTGAATTTTTTAAAAAACCTTTTCCTCACCTCCGTGTGGTATATCGGCTGAAAATCTCAGAATTTCTTTAGTCACCTTGTCGTAATTTCTGCACCATTTTCTATTAGGCGTTACATAAAGTGTTATACATGAAAATGTGTGCAATTTCATGTAGAATACAACATAATGTAACTCATGGTTGTAGCTTTTATCAGTTTTGAAATATTTTCATATAAATCATGATAAGTGACAAAATTTAAACCTACGGTCAACTTTGACTTGACCGAAATGGTCGAAAAATGCAATTGTAAGCTAAAACTCTTACATTCTAGTAACATTCAATCATTTACCTTCATTTTGCAACAAATTGGAAGTCTCTAGCACAATATTTTGATTTAAGGTGAATTTTTGAAAAAAACTTTTTCCTTAACTCCGCGTGCCATAACTCGGCTGAAAATCTCAGAATTTCTTCAAGTCACCTTGTCGTAACTTTCGCACAGTTTTCTATTAGCCGTTTGTCACGTTAAGTGATGGTTTTGCGGGAACTGCTGGTTCCCCGCTCGTTCCCTTTTGTGGATTGCTGCCTCCTTACCTTCAAGTTTTTTTTGTTTTGTTGTTTTCATGGTGAGCTGCCGTTTTTCTGTCTGCAGTCGGGTCTGGTTGGGCAGCGAAGGTAGCGGCTGTGGCAGCAGAAGCAGGCAGTTTTTGGAGTCGACGTTGGTCGAGTTTTTGAGCAGCAAATTGGAGCACGCCTACGAAGTGGAGCACGTCGTAGAGGTGGAGTGTGACCATGAGTAGTCGTGTGACCACGAGCTGCTCATCTTTGATGACAGCGTGAGGCTGTCCTGACGTCTCCATCGGGGTTTTCTGGTTGGTGGGTTTTTGTCCCAGTTGCACAGCTGAGGGCTGTCTTGGTGCCCCGATGGAGGACGTATGTTTGGTTTTTTTTTTCTGCCTGCTGTTGTTTATTTTTGCCTTTTTTTCTTACAGCTACTTTTTGTTTATTTAACTTGATTTTGGTTAGAGCTGCCTTTTGGTTTTTTTGTATTTATGGTTTTTATCTTTTTACCAGACCTGACTCACTTGTAAATATTGTAAATAAATTAATTTTAAGCTCATTTTATTGTTTTTGTTGTTTTCTCCTCCTTTGTTTGTTGCATCTGCCGTCAGTCATGACAGCCCCGTCCTGAGTATGTTAAAGAACCTGCATAACGGCCCACTCGGGTTGTTACAATGGCGACCGTGACAGGATGGCTCTGTTTTGGCTGGCGGGGTTGTTACGGCATTGGAGGGGATCATGAGTGTAAAAAAAAAAAAAAAAAAAATTTTTTTTTTTTTCTTTTAGGTGGGGAGGTGTCACGTTAAGTGATGGTTTTGCGGGAACTGCTGGTTCCCCGCTCGTTCCCTTTTGTGGATTGCTGCCTCCTTACCTTCAAGTTTTTTTTGTTTTGATGTTTTCGTGGTGAGCTGCCGTTTTTCTGTCTGCAGTCGGGTCTGGTTGGGCAGCGAAAGTAGCGCGGCTGTGGCAGCAGCAGCAGTCAGTTTTTGAGTCGGCGTTGGTCGAGTTTTGAGCAGCAAATTGGAGCACGCCTACGAAGTGGAGCACGTCGTAGAGGTGGAGTGTGACCATGAGTAGTCGTGTGACCACGAGCTGCTCATCTTTGATGACAGCGTGAGGCTGTCCTGACGTCTCCATCGGGGTTTTCTGGTTGGTGGGTTTTTGTCCCAGTTGCACAGCTGAGGGCTGTCTTGGTGCCCGATGGAGGACGTATGTTTGGTTTTTTTTTCTGCCTGCTGTTGTTTATTTTTGCCTTTTTTTTCTTACAGCTACTTTTTGTTTATTTAACTTGATTTTGTTTAGAGCTGCCTTTTGGTTTTTTTGTATTTATGGTTTTTATCTTTTTACCAGACCTGACTCACTTGTAAATATTGTAAATAAATTAATTTTAAGCTCATTTTATTGTTTTTGTTGTTTTCTCCTCCTTTGTTTGTTGCATCTGCCGTCAGTCATGACAGCCCCGTCCTGAGTATGTTAAAGAACCTGCATAACGGCCCACTCGGGTCGTTACACCGTTACATAAAGTGTTATACATGAAAATGTGTGCAATTTCAAGTAGAATACAACAAAAATAACTCATGGTTGTAGCTTTTATCAGTTTTGAAATATTTTCATATAAATCACGATAAATAGAAAAAATTCAACCTTCGGTCAACTTTAACTCGATTGAAATGGTAAAAAATGTAATTGTAAGCTAAAACACTTACAGTCTAGTAATATTCAATCAATTACCTTCATTTTGCAACAAACTGGAAGTCTCTAGCACAATATTTCGATTTATGGTGAATTTTTGAAAAAAACTTCTTTTTACAATCACACTTTATGAATTCATGCATCATTTTGTGATAATATTTTCTCTGTGCTGCTTTGATTGTTTTACAATTTGTTATATACCAAATTCATTGCAATTTAGTGTACAATACAACGAAAAAAAAATTACTCATTAGTTTTAACCCTTTTGCTCACAGTACAATTTGTATACAATTATATATGAAAGTTTTTTTCGTGCTGTCATATATTCCAATATTTATATATGATAACGATATATTTTTTTTTTCATTTCTGATGGTTGCATACTAAACTTTAGGCAATGACAAAAAAAGGAGACAAAAATGAACTCTTAATCTTAAAAACTAAGCGTGATGTGTTTTTTTTTAAAAACTTTTTTTCGCTTCAGCGCTAACTCCCGAACGCCGCCGGCATACAGCAGACACTTCTGTAAATAGAGGCTCGGCGTTTAAAGGTTAACAAGTAAAATTCGCGTTACCTTACACAAACTTGTGAAAACCTCTGTAAAATTACTTGCTGCAGCTGCGTTACCACAAAACACTTTTTTACCAGGCGCCGTTACAAATTAAATAACTTTACTAAATTCAGATCTCAAAACTTAATGTTAATACGTGACCACAAAACACTACGTTAAAAGTAATCTCTTTTTAAGAACGAGAGAGAGAGAGAGAGGGCACCAAACTAACTGGTCTTGGAAACCAGAATGAAACAGATTTTAGAATTCCACTAACACGTGAAACAATTACATGATGTCATTAAAGCATTTTGGGTGCGAGATACAAGAGAGAAGTTCTAGAAGCAGGGAGGTGACATCAATAAAGCATTTTGAGTGCGAGATACCATGGAGAAATTTTTAGAAGGAAAATGACATCATTCCAGCAAAATGTTTTGAATGCAATCTTACAAAACATGGTGAAACTGATCAAGACATGTATTCTTTCTCTCAAAATGACTTATGTGACTCGAACAATGCATGTAACAACGTGCAATCATTCGTCTTGTGCTCGTACGGGATGAATTGGCATTTGTTATTCCAACCTGTCATCACGTTAACCCAAAACAAAGTGTTCTGTCTTATCTCAACTGATGACAATTGAAATGAAACAAGTATTTGCTGGACACAAGTGTTTATCAAGAAAGATATTATTCATTCTAAACTATGTTACTATTAAAATTGTATTATCAATTCTAAATTATGCTATTAAGTTACTTAATCATTAGTTCATCTGATGCCAAACTAAATATGACACTTCAACAATCATTATCATTACACATAAAAAAAAATAAATATATAAATGTCAAAATTATAGGAGGATATATGTATTACAAGGCAACATCATGAAAAAAAAAAAAATATATATATATATATATATATATATATATATATCTATATAAATATATATTACAATATATATAAGTATATATGCATATTTGTATGTATGTATATATATAATAAATAAATAAATATACATATATATATATATTTACACACACACACATATATATATATATATATTTACACGTATTTAGAAAATTCGTCCCCTCAGCCCGTTAGCTGGGATATCAAGTTTAATGGTGGCTGGAGGAGACTCCACTGGGAGGGGGAGGGGGAGAAGTTAAGTACACCTTAGTTTTACCAGGACTTATGTAGGCCTACCCCAATATCGCCTGATTTTGAGGGGACCATGCCGACCTCTTAGTCCCAGCTTCGTATGATTTTGCGGGGGAGAAAGCTGTTAGGGACAGAAGGGGTAGCTAGGATTGTAATTGGGCTGCTATAGTGACCCTAGTAGCCTTAGCCATAAGACCTATTTCCATTCGGCACTCTGCTGGCTGAAGTTGTGTTTCAGATCAACTGACGTACTGGCGCCCCAAGCTTGAAACCGAATAGGCGATGCATCGCAACTGCCTGGACACACACATTCTACCAAAGGGACCATTCATAAGCACACATAACGTTAGTGTGGTCCTGTTGCTATTCACTCTCGCAAGGGGAGACTTCTGCAGCTGAAATTCGTCTTTTGGATGCGAGCTCCATGCACAGATGCAATAAGGTACATCTGAAGTAGTAATTTACCGCCAGTGATCTTTCTCTTCTCGTGAATTCCTCTCCATTTTCAGTACTTCCAACGTTTCATTCTCCTAAAACAAAGTCTCTTTGCTTTACACAGCCTAGCATGCACATTTGGCCCTCATGACTTGTACCAAGCTCAAATTAAATTAGTTCAGTGATAACAATTATAGCATTCCCACCATAGTGTTACCAAGTGCTACTTAAATCTAATTGATAAATTCCTCCACTGTGCATAAGTAATTTCAAGTGAGAGAAAGTTATTTGATTTCAACGCAAACCAGCAATTCTCTTCCAGAATCCTGCTATCTGGCTCTTAGAGTGGTCTGGCCCTGCCTTGCGAACCGAATAGCCTTAGAAATTTAACTGCCATCTTGCTATGTGCAAGTCTTTTCCAATTACGCAGTCCAGGGTGCTGGACACAATTCCCCCTTTGTAAATCCTGTTGTATTAACCACCCAAAATCATTCAACCAGTCTCAACTGCAAAAGTTTCATTTGTGTGTCAAACTATTTCAGGGCTGCAGGCCTTTCAGATTCAGTTATTTCCTATGCACTGTCTAGCTTTTATTGCACATTGTATGTGCCTTACTTGCTGCTCAGTCAGCCATTTCATAGTAGCTTCCTAATTGCTCATTTTATAAATAAATTCAATTTAAAGTCACTTACTGGTTTTTAAAAGGCAACCTCTACTTCTCTGTTTACTTAAATGTGATATCAAGGTAAGTCAGTCAATTCATTACATTTATATATTGCTTATATTCTGATTATGGCTGGATCGTTTACGATACATTTCTTTAAACAACCATAAATCGAGGTGTATCGTACAATATCGTTGCGTTGACCGCCGGCAGATTGAGAGAAGAGCTAGTGGGAGTGGGTTGCTAGTACTTTCCAGCCCAAAGATTTCATATTTGGCAGTAGTGGTAGTGGTATTATGTCAATATGTAATATGAATGAAAATTCAAAGGAAGTAGATTACAGTGAACCCCCCGTATTCGCGGGGGGATGTGTACCGTGAACCCCCCGTATTCGCGGGGGGATGTGTACCACAAACCCCCGTGAATAGCTAAAATCCGCGAATACTTAAAATCCCACTAAAAACGCTTAGAACATCCCGTTTTGATAGTTTAAACACAAGAAAAACCTGTAAAAATGCTTATACCTGAGTATTTTAATAGTTTTATCACAAAAAGTGCATTTATTCACAAAAATTATATGAAAATACAGTAATTAGTGAATATTTCTCAGTGAAAAATACCGCGAATGGGCGAATTTTCAGTGAATAATGGCTAGATGTGTTCTGGAGAGAAGCCCGCGAATGCGTGAGAACGTGAATACGGGGGTTTTACGGTATTTTTATTTTTTTTTTTATATTTATCAATAACGAATTTATGGGAATGATTGTTGAAGAGATGAACCGTTATCAAAGATTCCTTGTTGATATACTTGGAGATACAGTACCAGAATATTTGCAAAAGTTTGCTCAGATTTGGGGATCAGTGAACACTGAAAAGGTGAAGGAAAAGAAAAATGATCTGCAAAACCTGCAACTTCCTCACAGCCTGATACAAGAACAATTACACAAATTTCAATGTCAGTATATGTGTATGTACGTGTATATATATATATATATATACATATATATATACATATATATATATATATACATATATATACATATATATATATATATATATATATATATATATATATATATATATATATATATATATATATATATTAGCCAATGTAGCACGAATGAACACGTACTTGAGAATATAAAATCCAAGTAAAAAGATGAGTGAAAACTGGAACTTTTTACGTGGATTTTATATTCTCAAGCACGCGTTCATCGTACTATATTGGATATATATGCATACAGACACACATATATACATTTTATGTGGCTAATCACTTTTTTAGAGGAAATTCATTCAATATGTTTTATAGGAATAGTTGTAAATTAAGGTCCGAATATAGAAGAAGAGTAAATAGATAGCCAGTGTTATATGTGTGTGTGTGTGTGTACAGTAAACCCTCCAAATTCCCAGGATGCATGCTGTACCCCATGAATATCTAAAATCTAAATACTTAAAACACCTCTAAAAACACTTCCTATTTTGATAGTTTAAACAAAGAAAAATTCTAAAGATGTTATACCAGAGTATTTTAATACTTTCATCTCAAAAACTACATTTAGTCATGAAAATGCAGTAATTAATGAATATTTCTCAGTGAAAAATACCGCAAATGGGCGAACTTTCCATGAATAATATGTAGATACATTTCACAGAGAAATCTGCATATACGTGAGTCAGCAAATATTGAGACTGCTAATGGGGGGGAGGGGATTACTGTATTTGTGTGTGAAGGGCCCATAAAAATGCTACATGCACAACCCAACAATATATCTTGATCAGCAATAATTTATAATATTGTCCCAGGTGAATATAGATATTTGGTAGGTGGCAAGTGTTTACAAGCCACTTGTAGATGTGATTGACGACAGGTGGTATTTGAGATGCCCGCATCCTTTGTCATAAATGGCCTGCCTTATTTTCAGCTCTAGGAACCTCCCACTTTCGTCAAGTTTGGAGGGCGTGGCCAATGGAATATTAGGTTGAAAATAGGGCGCCAGGATTATCTCAAGACTTTCAGACAGTCTTTAATTCCTTGTTTCATTGATAAAGGCGGATTTCGGAATCCTCCTTTATTACTGGCAGCTAACATGATTTCCACTTTCCCCGACTGTTGACCGCCATCATCAATCAAACAAGGAAATGGAATCTGTCAGAGGGACAAGGGATAATCCCATGCCCTATTCCCAAGGTAGTATTCCAGCGTTCAGGCCCACCAAACTCAACGCAGGTGGAATATAAACAAAAAGCAGAAAACAACAACAGGTCATTTCTATCAAAAGGATTCTGGTATCTAACATAACACCGACATCGTCTGCCACACCTGCTTGTGCCATGTAAATGCAACTGTCACCTATTAAATATCCATATTCACCAGTGATCAAAATATATTGCATCGTATAGGCAGCCTTCTCTATGGACTCTCTCTCTCTCTCTCTCTCTCTCTCTCTCTCTCTCTCTCTATATATATATATATATATATATATATATATATATATATATATATATATATATATATATGTTATATATATATATATATATATATATATATATATATTATATATATATATATTTGCAGCTTGCCTTTCAATTGAAAGACCTGGTTCGATCCTGATGATTATATATATATTATATATATATATATATATATATATATATATATATATATATATATATATATATATATATATATATATATATATATAATATATAAAATTTTAACTACCTTGATGTTTTACTTTATTCAGATATTTTTCTGCTGCTCCAGTAAAGAAAATGACTCCATTTCCTTCACTTAGAAGAAAAGAAGAGAAGGAGTCTGGCATTATTGGTAAGGTTTCCTTTAGACTAAGTATAATCCTGGGTAGGGTGAGTACTTATATTGCACCATGCAGCTTGTACCATTTGTGCAGAACAGTAACTAATCCCTTTATAGACCAGGGGTTGTTTCTTTTTGCCTGCACGTGGCTGATTACCATTCATAACATGGAGACAAGGTTTGAATGACAGGTGAATGGATAACGAATATAAAAACAATAGAGAAATTTCAGACTACAGAAACTTGTTAGGATGTCTAATAGTCTTTTTTTGCAATTACCTACACCCCTTAGGCCAAAAATAACAAAGCAATTCACCACTTGTAGCCTGCAAACGTATAACCTGCTAGAATAACCTTCACAGGTAAAGGAGAGGTACAAGGGAAACGTCTTTTATTCTTTTAACCTGAACCTATATACATTATTTACCTTACATGGCACACAAAGATAGTATCATTTTTCTCAGTGTTGATTATTTGGCAGCAGCTGTACTAATCAAGAAAAAATGAATACCTGCCATTCTTACAGTTTGTATGGTCTCTCTCTCTCTCATGCATAAACACCTTCCTGGTAAGTAACACGGCATTCCCAGTATTACAGAAGTGTCTGAGGTATTTGTTTCTTCTGAATAGCAATCTTAAAAAAATGGTGTAAGGCAAGTAAAGTATATAATTACTAAGAGGAATTCCTATACACTGTGCTTCTAAAAAATATAAACTTGAGAAGGTAAAATTCCTATTTATTTCCAAGAATGTATAAGATCTGAGAAGTTAGTTTTCACTATTGAAGTATTCAGTATGAGTGACAAACTCCTAAATATATTTGTAAATCGCCCATAGTCAAGAGAGCTTTTTAAGTCTCTGTATATGTCTGAATGGTAAAACCAAGGTAACACAAATGCTCATGTTGGTCTCTTATATGAGCTCAAACAGCGTTGATAAATATGAATTTCTAAAACCACGTATGGAATTCCTTGTCAACTGGGTGCTTGGTTATTGATAAAAATATTATCCAAAAATGGGGTTAAAATATAATCAGTGATATACAACCATTCTTGTAACTGTCTCTACTGAAATGAGAGTACTTTCAATGTTATTGAGTACAATTAGAAGGAATAAATCATTGGTAAAAGTTTTCATTCTGTCAAGTCTCTCTCTTTGCATAATAATAAATCTCTCATTTTTGCCTTGCTCGTAGAATACTAAACAGAAACATAAAAATGATGACCATTATGATTAGTTTTCTGACAGATATAGAAATAATTTTTAACTATAACATTCACCTGTGATGTAGCGGCCTTTCATGATTCAAACAAAATGAGAGAAAATGACAAAAGAAAAAAAAGAAAACTGTCATTCACAATCAGTAAAGTGCTTATACCTCTGGCAACAGTGAACCCCAATATACAGTGCTTATCCTATGTTTATTTATTTGTGTTGTTACATTAATTGCATATATATATTACAGATGGCTACTATCACAATATTACCATAAAAGAACAGGTTAATTCGTAGCAAAACAAAAGAATGCGCTATTGCAATGGTTGTTTACATTTTCATGCATCTGGTAACATACTAGAGAAGATAACTTTCTGAAAAACCACCCGATTATGGGAAATGTCAGGCCTCATCTTGGCAGTAATCAAAGGGTTAAGGCAGTTGACAAAAACAAAAACAAAAAACATTTATGTATATATATATATATATATATATTATACATATATTTAAGCCCTTTGTTGGCTGAGTCGGTTGAGCTTCAGACTGTCATTCAACGGGCCGGAGTTCAATTTCATGACCGGCTGATGAAGAGTTAGAGGAATTTATTTCTGGTGATGGAAACTTATTTCTCGCTATAATGTGGTTCGGATTCCACAATAAGCTGTAGGTCCCGTTGCTAAGTAACCAATAGGTTCTTAGCCACGTAAAATAAGTCTAATCCTTCAGGCAGCCCTAGGAGAGCTGTTAATCAGCTCAGGGTCTGGTAAAACTAAGGTATACTTAATTTTATATATATATATATATATATATATATATATATATATATATATATATATATATATATATATATATATATATATATATATATATATATATATAAAATTTATTTAATATATATATATATAAATATATATATATAAAATATATATAATTTATTTAATAATATATATATATATATATATATATATATATATATATATATATATATATATATATTTATATATAAAATTGTTAAATTATATATATATATATATATATATATATATATATATATATATATATATATATATATATATTATATAAACTGAAAAAAATTCTATAATAGCTGATTTTCCTTGTGCAGGTGTAAGGAAAGTTTGTGACATTCTTTGCACTCATAAATAGCTGAGAAATAGTTTAGAGGGTGTGAGGAGACAGAGACAGAGAGAGAGAGAGAGAGAGAGAGAGAGAGAGAGAGAGAGAGAGAGAGAGAGAGAGATATTATACCACAATTGTAGTTCACACAAACTACTATACTACCATTTTCTTTCTTTTATGCCATTGTTTTATTTTTTCTGTATTTTGTCAGTTTTCACTTTCATGTATTTTGTCACGATTTTCACTGATAAAATGTTAAAAAAATTATCAAAATGACAACGCATTCCTTATCTCCTATTGACCTCATTTATAAAACATGACCTGATTTGCTTTGGTTGAGGAAGGGAAGAAGAGTTGTAAATAGCTCAATGTGTTACCAACATCTAAGACAAAATTCATTATGAAATTTGCACATGAATATTGTCAATAGATATTTTACTGGGGTTCAAGGTTAGGAAACACTTGCTCTTTGGCTACTCTTTCCCTCTCTCCACACTCTTAAAACATGAATATGTATAAATTACTTACTATCAGTCATATTCCTTTCCACTAAGAAATGATTGATTTCTTCTCGGGACAATAAATTGAGAACAAACTCTTCATCCTTCCATTTCAATATTACCCCATTCCTGACACCAGATATGCTAATTGACAATCAAAGACAAAACTTTAAGGAAAAAAAATTAGTAAAGAGAGTGACCCTGAACAAAAACAAAACTTCTTCCCCCTTACAAGATGGAAGATGATTAGAATCAAGGTTAAGTCTGCTACTTTTTACATGGCAAAACTAATTGTAACGTGTGATCACGGTTACCTTGTCAGGCTTTTATATACAGAACTGCCAGGTTTTCTTCCATGAAGGGTGCACTCTTTGTCCCCATGTTAAGAATATCCACAATAAAATCTTCATCCTCACTATCGTTGTGGAAGCTTGTTCTGGGAGCAGTCTGAAACAGAATCAAAATAAAAGTCAGTCTTCAAGAAAATCTAGTCATATAAGTATGTATGTCCTGACATTTTTACTTCCACTAACCACCTGTGACAAATGTTAGTCATGGCAAAACTGACTTGGTGTTCATTTCATAGCCAACAATTATAACGTAAGTCCCAAATTCCAAAAAAAGGACATTGGAGTTATTCATAAGAAAACAATTTTGTTTTTAAACAAAAATGTTTCCAGATGAAAAATTAACGCTGTTCTGTTAAACACAGACTCGTTTTACCAATAATTTCATTATTAAATATGAGATTGCCATTACAGGAAGCTCCTAATTATCTGGATCCTTATTATCCAACACTCAACTTTAGCTGACACAACTGGATCACCAGGGGACAACGATATACAATACATGTGTGTTTGTGTATGCATGTATGTATATACTGTATATATGGTGATAAGATTCCACAACCCACCACAGAAATGCAAAATCACCTCTAAAAATGCTCGTATCTGCCAAATACCCTGTATCCTTTCAACTAAAATGTTTATAACTATTTTAACCTAAAATGCTTATAACTGTCTATTTTAAAATTTCACTGCATAATTTAATAGTTCAAACAAAAATATACCTTAAATTATCATACTAAAACAATTTGATATCAGTTCAAACAAAAATACATAACAAACCATCATCCTAAAACACCCTAAGTCATCTTAGTACAGGCAGTCCCCGGTTTACGACGGTTCCGGCTTCTGACGTTCGAGGTTCTGGCGCTTTTCAAATATAGTCATCAGAAATTATTTCCTGGCTTACGACGCATGTTCCGGGTTACGACGCGTCGTCGTCGATCCGACGGAAGAAATAGGGCCCCACAATGGCAGAATAATCATAATTTGAAGGATTTTTTGGTGTAAAACTCAATAATAATGCAGTTTACGTCATTTTCAATGCACCCAGAGCATTAAAAGTAAGGTTTTCTTATGATTTTTGACGATTTTCGACAATTTTCCGGCTTACGACGATTTTCGGGTTACGACGCAGCGCAAGAACGGAACCCCCGTCGTAAACCGGGGACCGCCTGTACCCTTTTACAACAGTTACTCTACAGTATATACGCCTCCTAAAACACTTATAACAATGATTTACTAATTTTAAAATAACATTAACGTAAATACAGCAAAATATCTATAACATGTTTAATACAAATTAATCTTTCATACTAATTAATCAAACCTGTCTTACATAACATCTGACAATTAATCAAGTTATCCCTGTATACATAAGAATAGCCATTTTCTCTCACAGTATTGAAGTCGTCCAGTTTTCCTTTTACATTGGTAAAAACAATTAAAATTATCACTAATTAACTTTTTTGTAGAGCATCACTGTTTATTCAGTAATTACTGTATTTTTTCATATTGTGTTCATGACTTAATACAGATTTTTATGATAAAAATTTAGTGTACTTACACTGTACTGCTGTATCTGTTAAGCTTATTCCATGCTGGCCAGAGACTGATCATAACAGTTTTAATTCTCTCTCTCTCTCTCTCTCTCTTTAAGGGTAATGTAAGATGTATTTGAACTATCACTGTAAAGTGTTTTTGGAGGATAAAGCATACTGTACAGTATCTAAAATATTCGCAAATTATTTTCATTTTATTTTCCAGTCTCCTTTTACTGGAAAATAAAATGAAAATCATTAGCAAATATTTTAGATATTGTACAGTATCTATCATCCAAAACACTACAGCAATATTTCAAATACATCTTACATTACCATAGTACACTGTAATTAATTATCATAAAAATCTCTATTTTGTCACAAACACAATATCAAAACATACAAGTAATTAGTGAATAAACAGTGATGCTCTATGAAAAAAATGAATTAGTGATATTTTTGGAGATACGGTCACTAATATAATTTGCAAATTGGTGAAAGTTCCCACACAAAAGTGGAGTGCACTGTACAGTGGTCCCCCCTTTTTGCAGGGTTAGGTACCACCACAACCACCTACAAATATTGAAAAGCCATGATATATTGGGACCCCTCTAAAAATGCTTATAACTGCCTATTTTCATGTTATTTTTGTGACTACATTTTCAATAGATATTTTACTGGGGGGGAGGGGGTCATGTCCTACGCAGGTAGATGCACCATCTGACAATGGCATGTTACCATGGCGAAAAATTTATATATTTTTTAATAAATATTATTTATCAAAATTCTTGTACATTACTTATACCTGTACTGGTAATGCCTCCCTCTTCAATTCCTAAAACAACAGGTTTCAAGGTTAGGGAAACACTTGCTCTTTGGCTACTTTTTTCCTTGCTCCACGCTCTTAAAACATGAATATGTATGAATTACTTACTATCAGAGTTATGTTCCTTTCCACTAAGATATGATTCATTTTCTTCTCGGGACAATAAATTGAGAACAAACTCTTCATCCTTCCTTTTCAATATTACCCCATTCCTGACACCAGATATGCTAACTGACAATTGAAGACAAAACTTTAAGGGAAAAAAATGAGTAAAGAGAGTGGCCCTAAACAAAAACAAAACTTCTTCCCCCTTACAAGATGGAAGATGATTAGAATCAAGGTCAAGTCTGCTACTTTTTACATGGCAAAACTAATTGTAACGTGTGATCACCGTTACCTTGTCAGAGCTTTTAAATACAGAACTGTCAGGTTTTCTTCCCTGAAGTGGTGGACAATTTGCGTCCACCAAAGCAGCATCCACATTAACATCATCATCACAATCATTGTGGAAGCTTGTTGTAGGGGGCATTCTGAAACAAAATAAAATAAGTCAGTATTCAAGAAATCCAGTCATAAAAGTAAGTAGGTCATGAAATCTTCACTTCCACTAACTGCCTGTGAAAAATGTTACTCATGGCAAAACTGACTTGGTGTTTACTTCACAGTCAACTAAAATAAGGTAAGTCCCAAATTCCAAAAGGGACATTGGAGTTATTCAAAGGAAAACAATGAGAATTTTTTCACATTAAAATATTTCTAGATGAAAAATTAAACATTGTTCTGTTAAATAAACACAAAGATTCATTTTACCAATAATTTTATTATTCAATATGAGACTGCCATTACAGGAAGCTCCTAATAATCTGAATCCTTATTATCCAACACTCAACTTTAGCTGACACAACTGGATCACCAGGGGACCACAGATATACAATACATGCATGTTTGTGAATGTATGCATGTGTATATATACCATATATATGGTGATAAGATTCCACAACCCACCACAGAAATGCAAAATCCCCTCTAAAAATGCTCATAACTGCCAAATACCCTGTACCCTTTCAACTAAAATGTTTACAACTATCTTGACCTGAAATGCTTAAAACTGTCTTTTTTAAAAGTTTACTGCATAATTTAATAGTTCAAACAAAAATATACCTTAAATTATCATACTAAAACAATTTAATATCAGTTCAAACAAAAATACACAACAAACCATCATCCTAAAACACCGTAAGTCATCTTAGTACCCTTTTACAACAGTTACTCTACAGTATATATGCCTCCTAAAACACTTATAACAATGATTTACTAATTTTAAAATATTAACAATGTAAATACTGTACAGCAAAATATCTATAACGTTTAATACAAATTAATCTTTAATACTAATTTATTAAACCTGTCTTACATAACGTCTGACAACTAATCAAGTTATCCCTGTATACATAAGCATAGCCATTTTCTCTCACAATATTGAAGTTGTCCAGTTTTCCTTTTACATAAGTAAAAACAATTAAAATTATCACTAATTAACTTTTTTTGTAGAGCAACACTGTTTATTCAGTAATTATTATATTTTTCATATTGTGTTCAAGACTTAGTACAGATTTTTATGATAAAAATTATTTAGTGTACTTACACTGTACTGCTGTATCTGTTAAGCTTATTACATGCTGGCCAGAGACTGATCATAACAGTTTTAATTCTCTCTCTCTCTCTGTCTGTCTCTCTTTAAGGGTAATGTAAGATGTATTTGAACTATCACTGTAAAATGTTTTTGGATGATAAAGCATACTGTACAGTATCTAAAATATTCACAAATTATTTTCATTTTATTTTCCGGTCTCCTTTTACTGGAAAATAAAATGAAAATCATTAGCAAATATTTTAGATATACAGTATCTATCATCCAAAACACTATAGTGATATCATTTCAAATACATCTTACATTACCCTTAAATTAAAATAAAATAAAATATATGAGAGAGAGAAATTGGGAGAGAGAGAGAGAGAGAGATATACAGTATTAGAGTGTAAGTACTGTAAATAATTATCATACAAATCTCTATTTTTTCACAAACACAGTATCAAAAGATACAGTAATTAGTGAATAAACAGTGACGCTCTTTGAAAAAAAATGAATTAGTGATAATTTTGGAGATACGGTCCATAAAATAATTTGTGAATTGGTGAAAGTTCCAACAGAAAAGTGGAGTGCACTGTACAGTGGACCCCCATATTTGCAGGGTTAGGTACCACCACAACCACCTACAAATACTGAAAATCCACGATATATTGGGATCCCTCTAAAAATGTTTATTACTGCCTATTTTCATGTTATTTTTGTGACTACATTTTTATAATAAATAATGTATATAGTCATAAAAATAACATGAAAATACAGTACTAATCATTGAACATTTTTCTACACAAATTCGCGAATTTTTTGTGAATGACTTATAGTAATGTTCCTCAGAAAATCCTGTGAATTGGTGATTACACAAACTGTGAGAATGCTAAAACTGGAGTTTCCTGAGTGTGTGTGTATGTGTGTATATTTATATAAATAAATATATATAACTATACATACACACACATATGTACATGTATATACAGTAAACCCCCGTATTCGCGTTCTCATGGTTCGCGGGTTTCTCTGTGGAACATATCTAGCCATCATTCGCGGAAAATTCGCCCATTCGCGGTATTTTTCATGGAGAAATATTCACTAATTACTGCATTTTCATGAATAAATGCACTTTTTGTGATAAAACTATTAAAATACTCAGGTATAAGCATTTTTACAGGGGTTTTTCTTGGTTTAAGCCATCAAAATGGGCAGTTCTAAGTGTTTTTAGAGGGGTTTTCAGCATTCGCGGGGTGTGTGGGACGCATCCCCCGCGAATACGGGGGGTTCACTGTATAGTCATATCCTCCAAACTTACACGAAGTTAGGTTCCAGAACCCCTCTCACAGGGTGAATTTTTGTGTAAGTTTGGCATGGTCTCTAAAAATGCTAATAAATGCTTATTTCTAAAGTTTAAACACTAAATATGACCCTTACAATGCTCCAAAATTATTAAGTTCATTTAAAGTTATTATAATTTCATTTAAAAGTTAGCTTAATACATTACCCTTAAAAAAGAGAAATAAATGGTTGACAAAAATTGAGAGTTGGAAGAGAATTTCTCTCTCTTTCCCTTCCAACCAATCTATTTTTAGAAGACGTCTCAACCTCTTTTTAAAAAATTTTTTATTCTGCGTCTCTTTCTCTTTCTTCTGAAATCTTTTTTCATGAACAAACAGTGATTTATATTTTGACTAAAACAACTCCTAGTTATTATGTCTCTATGTTTTAAAATGCATTTGCAACACTAGCGCATTTACACTCTGTAGACGATACAGGTTAAATTAGATCAATTTAAACTATCTACTGTACAAGTAAAGACGTACACACACACACACACACACACACAGAGAGAGAGAGAGAGAGAGAGAGAGAGAGAGAGAGAGAGAGAGAGATTCTTAGATATCACAAGATGGAAATTCAGTATTAAACTACTTTTAAATGAAATTAAAGTTACTGTATTTTCATTTAAAAGTTAGCATAATACATTACCTTTACAAAAAGAAATAAATGATTGACTTAAGAATATAGGTGTGTGTGACACTCTCCCCCATTCCACCGATCTATTTTTAGAAACCTTCTTAACCTTGTTTTTAAAAACTTCTTTATTCTGTCACTTTCTCTTTGTTCTGAAATGCTCTATGTCTCTATGTTTTAGAACGGGGCATTTAAAGTTTGTAAACGGTACAGGTAAAATAAGATAATTCAAAATTATCTAGTGTAAAAAGAGAGAGAGAGAGAGAGAGAGAGAGAGAGAGAGAGAGAGAGAGAGAGAGAGAGAGAGAGAGAGAGAGAGAGAGAGAGAGAGAGAGAGAGAGAGAGAGAGAGAGAGATTTAAAGTTTGTAAACGGTACAGGTAAAATAAGATAATTCAAAATTATCTAGTGTAAAGTTAAAGACAGAAAGAGAGAGAGAGAGAGAGAGAGAGAGAGAGAGAGAGAGAGAGAGAGAGAGAGAGATTTGACCACTGATTAGCACCACTCCCCCTCTTGTCATGTTAAATGACATGTCTGGCAGCTTTTGCTTTCGAACCATCTTACATAAGTCAAGGGAAGAATTTGTTTGTTCAAAATAATACGAATTTTGTAATTACAGTTTTATTATTATTATTATTTAATTTTATTAATCTCATTAATATTTGAAAAATAGTACTTATTATTAGGTAAAAAGTTTATTTATCATGCAAATACACATGCTTGTATACATGTCCCATAAAAATTCATCTCACTAAAAGAGAGAGAAATTATTACTTTTAATATTTAATGTTATTCAACCCTTAAACGCCTGTTGGACGTTTTAAACGTCGTCCAAAATTGTCTGTCGAATGCAGAGTGGACGTTGCAAATGTCGACTGAAAATGCTTTTTTTAAATATTCGCGGAAAAATAATTGTAGGCCTAGTTTGCGGAAGATTTCAAATCCCGCAGGAGCGATATTTTGACGCAGACGTGTTTTGTTGAACTTTTGCGAGTGTTAGCGTATTCGTGCTGCAACAGAACGTTTGCAGAGATGTCACAAAGGCATCAGGACCGTGAAAGGCGCATACTGCCTGTCGGAAGTGAGCGTGTGAGGCGAGTTTTAGACTGGGTTGCTGGAGAAGGACCCAGCATCCAAAGTGAATTTTAACATTCGGTCAACTTTGACTGGACCGAAATGATCGAAAAACGCATCCGTAAGCCATAATTATTACATTCGAGTAACAATCAATCATTTACCTTCATTTTGCAACAAACGGAAAGTCTCTAGCACAATATTTAGAATTTTGGTGAATTTTTGACAAAAAAATTTTCCTCCGCTCATATGTGAACTCCGCTGAAAATCCTGTCATTTCTTGCGTCAGCTTGCCGTAATTTTTTCGCCGTTTCATATTATTCGTTACATAAAGTGTTATACATCAAAATGTGCGCAATTTCATGTAGAATACAACAAAAAATATATCATTCCTTTAGCTCTTCACAGTGTTTTAATATTTACATCGAAATCACGATAACTGACAAAATTTTAACATTCGGTCAATTTTGACTCGACCGAAATGATCGAAAAACGCATCCGTAAGCCATAATTATTACATTCGAGTAACAATCAATCATTTACCTTCATTTTGCAACAAACGGAAAGTCTCTAGCACATTATTTAGATTTTTGGTGAGAGAAAAAAAAAAAAAAAAAAAAAAAAAAAAAAAAAAAAAAAAATCCTTCGCTCCGCGCACGTACTCCGCTGAAAATCCTAGCATTTCTTGCGTCAGCTTGCCGTAATTTTTTCGCTGTTTCATATTATTCGTTAAAGTGTTATACATCAAAATGTGCGCAATTTCATGTAGAATACAACAAAAAATATGTCATTCCTTTAGCTCTTCACAGTTTTTTAATATTTTCGCCGAAATCACGATAACTGACAAAATTTTAACATTCGGTCAACTTTGATTCGACCGAAATGATAGAAAAACACATCCGTAAGCCATAATTATTACATTCGAGTAACAATCAATCATTTACCTTCATTTTGCAACAAACGGAAAGTCTCTAGCACATTATTTAGATTTTTTGTGAATTTTTGAAGAGAGAAAAAAAAATAATAAATAAATAAATAAATAAATAAATAAATAAATCCTTCGCTCCGCGCGCGCGGACTCCGCTGAAAATCCTGTCATTTCTTGCATCAGCTTGCCGTAATTTCTTCGCCGTTTCATATTATTCGTTACATAAAGTGTTATACATCAAAATGTGCGCAATTTCATGTAGAATACAACAAAAAATATATCATTCCTTTAGCTCTTCACAGTTTTTTATATTTACATCGAAATAACGATAAATAGAAAAAATCAACCTTCGGTCAACTTTAACTCGATCGAAATGGTTCAAAAATGCAATTGTAAGCTAAAACTTACAGCCTAGTAATATTCAATCAATTTCCTTCATTTTGCCACAATTGGAAAGTCTCTAGCACAATATTTTGATTTTTGGTGAATTTTTGAAAAAATTTTTTTTTACGTCCGTGCGTTACGAATTCATGCATCATTTTGTGATAATATTTTCTCTGTGTTGCTTTAATCGTTTTACAATCTGTTATATACCAAAATCATCGCAATTTAGTGTACAATACAACAAAAAAAATTAACTCATTAGCTTCAACCGTTTTCCTTACAGCGCGATTTGTATACAATTATATATATTTTTTTTCGCTGTCATATATACCAATATTTATATATGATATTTTTTTTTTATTTCTGATGGTTGCATACTAAACTTCAGGCAATGAGAAAAAAAGGAGCCAAAAATGAACTCTTAATCTTGAACACTAAGCGCGTTGTGATATTCTGAAAAAAACTTTTTTTCCGCTTCGGCGCTACCTCTCGGAGGCCGGCGGCATACAGGAGACGTTTTTGAAAATAGGGCTTCGGCGTTAAAGGGTTAATTTACATACAAAAGCTTGAAAACTTATAAATTTCATAAAAAATTAAACAAACACTTTTGCAGGGTTTCTTAGTGTTTGCAAATGTTTGCGTGTCTGTGAAAAACTCGTGTATGACCGTTAGTTAGGTTCCAATGAAAAATTCGTGTCTGTGAATTAATTTACAACTCGAATCGCATAAGTTCGAGGGTATTACTGTACGTATGTGTATATATATATATATATATATATATATATATATATATATATATATATATATATATATATATATATATATATATATATATATATATATATATATATATATATATATATATATATATATATATATATATATGTTACAACTCAATATGGAAAAATAAGTTACCTTAGTTTAACCAGACCACTGAGGTGATTAACAGCTCTCCTAGGGCTGGCCCGAAGGATTGTATTTTTTCTTTAGGTGGCTAAGAACCAACTGGTTACCTAGCAACGGGACCTACAGCTTATTGTGGAATCCAAACCACATTACGACGAGAAATTAATTTCTATTAGCAGAGATAAATTCCTCTCATTCTTCATTGGCCGGTCGGAGAGTCGAACGCTGAGAGGATAATTGCCTAGTGTTTACATTAGGCAAGCATTTTGCACAAAGTTTACAATAGGCAGATTACTTGAATAATGTTCACTTTAAGCAAGATTTTCAGATTAGGCATGGTATTTTGCCTGATGTAAATAGACTGAAGAACCACGATCGCTTAATTGGAGATTCAAAGAGGCAAACAGTTGCTTAGGCCACTGTCCATTGGTCAGTGTGCTACGCTGAGGGTCACAGATGTGGACTGTAGTCCAACAAATCCCAGAATGTTAGCGGTCGTCCTTAAGGAAGAAGATGGGCTATAAACTCTAGGTTGCTGGGAGGGAATTTTGGGACCAAATTTTACAGCTGCTGACGTAAGTGCAATCTAACAGCCAGTTAAAAGATAAAGAGGTTCCTGATGTCTGTCTATCAATTAGAACAGCAACAGCAAGGGCCACTGGCAGACAAGGATACACTAACTGTCAATGTACAACTCAATGTACATCAGGACGATGCAGCTGCATAAGAAAGACTTAAATACAACTTGCACTGTCACCCTGGCAGAGCATACAAACATTTGGATGGATGTATGATATTTAGGGCAAAAACCCAGGCACTGGGGCCAACAAGGCCATTCAGCGCCGTAAAAAGAGAAAATAAATTATGTTAAAGTTATGAATTCATGAAGGAAATTATTAATAAATAAAATGAAGTGATGTGACCAATAAATAAGGGTATAAAGTTTCATGAATGATGTGACATATAAATAATAAAAAATTTAATGTTGTTAAAATTCTACGTGATGTAATAAATATATTAAGAAATACATTAAATATCGTTAAAAACTGACACACTTTAAAAAAAAGATGATAGCAGAAATATCTGCTTCATCTTCCAAAATATCAGACAGGGATTTACCCTGAAAATATCTTTCTCTTTGGTTAAAATATCTGGGGCAGACCACCAGAACGTGCTCCACTGTTAGTGTCTCGTCACAGTAAGCACACTCTGGAGGGTTGCTTCCTTCTAAAGTAAACTGATGGGTTAGACGAGTGCCCAATCCTTAATCTGGTTAAAATTACCTCTGTTTGTCTGTCAAGCTGGAATGACGAAGACCACAGTAGTATATTATCCCCAATATTTCTATATTTCTTATTATTGGCTAGAAGAGGAAAAGTCCACTGTCTTGCCATTTACTTAAAACATAAGAACTAATGGGAACTTTTAGGTCTGTATGAGGCACTTTTCTGAAAGAGGTTTCTGATAAAATACTAGCAGCTTTCGCTTCCCTGTCTGCCATCTCGTTTCCGAGAATCCCCACGTGAGAAGGGACCCAACAGAAAGAGACTGATTTACGCCGACAATATATACAAAAAAACCACACCTGAACTTTTTGAATTAATGGGTGAAAGCTATTAAATTTTTTAATACTTCTAAGGTGCTTCTAGAGTGAGTATATGACAAAATTAGAGTCACTACTTTGAAAAACTAAATCTAGGGCAGACACTACGGCTGTTAATTTGGCAGTAAATATTGACGCAGAATCAGGTAATTTAGTTGTGTACGCTGTACCACCAAGGATAACAGCGCAACCAACACCACTATCTGACTCTGATCCACCTGTAAAGATCTTTGTAAAATTAGCATGGTTAACATCATGCTCTAAGAATTTTCCCCTAATCTCTTCTTCAGTGCAGTCCTTTTTGTTAAATAGTTTCTTACATACTGATGCTTCTGGAATAAGCCATGTAGTATTTTCAGGATATTCTACTTCCAAGACTTTCTGAGATTTAAGATTACTATTCCTAACATCCTCATTCAGTCCAATTTACAATGGTTTAGAAGCTCTTGTACCAGAAAAACTTCGAGAGTCTGTTTCCTTTAGTACTTGAAAGGAGGGATTTTTGGGAGCACTTTTTATTCTAACCATGTATCGCAACCCTAGCTCTTGCCTTCTTAGATCAAGGGGAAAATGATCTGTGTCGACATATATGCTTTCAACAGGAGAAGTTCTAAAAGCCTCTGAGCATATTCTCAACCCCATGTTGTGTACAACATCCAGTTCCTTTAGCTTGGTTTTACAGACCGAGGAATAAATTTGACAGCCAGTTTAGCTTAGATCAACACAGTCATATAACCACAGAAGGGATTTCTTATCAGCCCTCCAACTAAATCCAGAAACAACCTTTAAATTATTCATAGATTAATATTAAACTTTAGGGCATTTATGTGGCTAGCCCATGTTAATTTATGGTCAATAGTCATCCCCAGAAATTTAACTTCACTTTCGTAAGGAAGGATGGACCCTTTTCAACTAAGTGTGGGAACCTCTTCCACACACCGGCACCTGGTGAATCTTACTGCAACTGTTTTGGAAGAGGAGAATTTGAAACCATTCTCATCAGCCCACTTAGTAATACCATTAATCGTATCCTGTGCAGTACATTGCATGGTCATCGACAAAAAGCAAGCATTTAACAAGGGGTGGGATTTTTTCAACCACACTATTTATTGCCACTGAAAAAAGTGTTACACTTAAAACACTTCCTTGGGGAACTCCTTCCTCCTGCATAAAAGGTTGGGAGAAGGAGTTTCCCACTCTTACCTTAAAAAGTCTGTCTGTTAAAAAGGAATATATAAACCTGATCATTTTTCCACATATGCCCATCTTGTGCAATGGTTTCATGATGACAATTCTCCAAGTCAAAAAATATGCCAATGGTCTGACATTGTTTGGCGAATCCTTGCTGGATTCGGTTGGTCAGCCTCAGCAGGGGATCAAGGGTGGAGCGGTTTTTTCTGAAACCAAATTGAAATGGCGATAGTAATCCTTTGGTTTCCAGGTGCCAAACTAGTCTAGTATTTATCATTTTCTCCATCAGCTTACATACACAGCTGGTAAGAGCTATTGGTCTATAGCTGGTGACTTAGGAAGCATCTTTATTAGGCTTTTTAATATGAACAATTATGGATATTTTCCAGTCCTTGGGTCAAATTCCAGTTTCCCATATTTTGTTTATAATCTTCAGTAAATGTTTTTTGGCATCATCTGGGAGGTGTTACAGCATTTCATATATGATTGTATCCTCACCTGGAGCTGTGGATTCACTTGAGGAGAGCGTCTCACAAAGTTCTCTTAGGGAAAATTTGTAGTTGCATGGTTCAGATTTTCCCAAATCAAACTTCAGACATATTTCAGAATTCCTAATTCTTTGAAATTCTGGAGAATAATTGTTAGGACTGGAAACTTTAGAAAAGTGTTTTCCTAGCTCATTGGGAACTTCAGTGGCCTCTGTGATTGTCTCATTTATTTTTAATGAAGGTAATGGTGATGCAACAAATTTTCCACTCTTAGTGGGGTCTTGGAGTTTATTCCATTAGTATAGTAAAGCCAACATTCTCTTTTGGCTTTCTTATAAAAGCGCTGCTGCTTGGCTAAAGCATGTTTGTAGATTAATTTAGACTGAGGGGAGCCACTAGTTTTGTAACGTCTGTAGCATTTCCTAGTCACTTTTCTCAGAATACCACGTCTTATTCCACCAGGGAACTGCAGGTCTAAGAGATTTGCCTTTTGTTTTTGGATTCGAGCCTTCAGCACTCTTCAAAGTAGATTCAATAAAGTAATCATAGGCATTTAGATGAGAATGAAAGGACTCAAACTCCCTATGTAGACTGACACCCTTACTGAATTTATCCCAGTCTGCATCCTCTACCCTCCACTTAGGTAAAACTTCAGATGGACCATTTTCAGTGTATTTCAAATGGATTAGGTAGTGATCACTTCCATTTAAATATTCATTAACACACTAATTAAAGTCAAGGTGGATACTAGTTGAAGAAAAACTAAGGTCCAGTGCAGAGAAATAATTATCGTGAATGTTGTGGAAAGTCTTTGACCCATTATTATACTGTATAGGGTAACATCGTTCCTGTCAATAAGGTCTTCGATTATTTTCCCTTTACTATCTAAAAACTGACTTCCCCAAATGGGGTTGTGGGCATTAAAATCATCTAGAAGTAATGGAGCTAGAAGTTGGTCAATTAACGACTGAATATCTCCAATGTTAAAAGCTAGGTCTGGTAGAAGGTATAAGGAGCAGATTGTTATCCTCTTTTCTAAAATGACTGAAATAGCGACAGCTTGTAGTGTTGTATTTAACTGTATTGTGGAGTGCTGTAGAGATTTATTCATAATAATTGCAGCACCTCCATGGGCACGATCACCAGTTGGGGGATATGATTTAAATATTGAATAATTTGGTCTAGGATTATAAGCAGAGTTGCCTAACACTGTTTCCTGTAGGCACATAATCCCCGGATTGAATTCATGCATTAAAACTTTAAGGTCTTCTGTACGGGCTCTGAGACCTTTACAGTTCCACTGAAGGATATCGAGCATGAATGCTAAGGTGGTAAAATGTGCTACTTCCCACTCCTTGTAGGGGAAGTACTGTTCCTAAGGTGGAGCAGGAAATTCTCCTTTATAAGAGATTGTTTTCTTAATCCCCTTTCATCTGAGTTGGAGTTCAAGGTCTTTGGTTGATCTTCATATTTTTTATTATGTACCTGATGTTCAGAATTACTACTGTGATTCTGTGCACCACCAATCCTATTTGTCTTAGGGCGGCAATTCAGTCTTGAACTCAAATGTTTTTGTTCTGAATCCACTTTTGGAACCACCTTTCTAGGAGGAGATCCCTTCCAAAACACTGAACCCATTTGAAGTTTTTATAATAAAGTTATCATTATTTGGGGAAGTAATTCTTGTGCACTTATTGGTAGTTGCAATTGTAGCTTTTATTATTATTTTTGTTTGTGGCTGTGATGATTGATGGCTCTGAACTAGCTCTATCTAACTGGGATTGTTCCTTTAGCTTATTTTTGTTTGAGAGATTTTCTGAACATTTTCCTGAATTATTAGTTGATTTTGGCACCCTTATTTTTGGAGATGAATCAGCAGCTGTCGTAGAGGTGGCATTTAGATTGACTTTGGAAGATAAATTTTGTGTGCTTTTGGACGTACAATTTTTGGTATTGGACTCCAAAGCACTTGCCAACGAAAGTTTCTGACCAGTTTGGAGATTTTCATTATTATTTATAGTTTGAGAAATAGTAGGTTTGTGATATCTACTATCAGACACAGTTGTTGGTTATGTCAAGAAAGTATCGTGGATCAGTCAGGCATTCGCATTCTCCACCAATGGCACAAGTGAGAGTTGACTCCCAACAGTCCACCCCATACCCTACCCTTTCAGGATAGCACCAGTATGCTTGCAGTGGCCCAAGTATAAGTGCAGAGAAATAATTATCGTGAATGTTGTGGAAAGTCTTTGACCCATTATTATACTCCCGCCTGCTGGGAGTTTTGCCCCTACTAATGAGGACTGACTCCCCACTCCAACCATACTGGTAGGCTTCCGGACAAAAGCCAGGAGTCCCACCTCCAAAAACTAGCCCCCCCCCCCCCCCGGATTCCGATGGACTGATCCCCAGAGATGGTTCCGCCCTCAAGATAGCAGTGGGAAAAAACCCATCACCATCTCTTAGGTCCAAACTATCTCAGGTGGCGACTCAACCAACAAAACTCCCACAATTAGCTTCGAATGCGAACCCCTTCCAAAAAACGATCCCTTCTCAGACTCACCTAAGCAGTAAAATTTTGCGAATGTGGAAATGTCCACGCCATTTAAACCAAAAACTACGTAGGATGATTCGTCAGGACCCGGGACCAAAGGCCAGGGTACCTTAGCCCCTCACCTCGTCAAGGCGTCCTACTTGAGGGGGTGCAAACATTTGAAACTGGACTCGGGCAGGGGCGTCATTTAAGGGGGTTGGGAGGGCAACTGCCCACCAGCCTCAACTTGACTCCCCTTACCCTGCAAAAGCCCAATGAAGTAACAGCAGCTGGTTTTCCATTATTACCACGAAATTCAAATGTGTCATCACATTAACTAATGACTAATTTATGTGCTTCAAAAAGGACATAAAATAGCTCAAAAAAAAAAAAAAAAAAAAAAAAAAAAAAAAAAAAAAAAAAAAAAAAAGCAAAGCAAAGCTTTCCTCGCCAAATCGTCTTTGCTCCCCAAACAAAAATCTGAAATGACTCTCCTGGACTCAACTCAAACTTTTATTGGTCTTTTATTAATTTTGTTTGTTTATTCTAATAAATTGCAATTTTTAAAACTGTCTCTAAATCTACCTTAATATGTACTACATGTTAACATAATCTTTCACAATGTGCACAATGTGAACATTAGGCAATGCTTGGGCAGTCATATTCCCATCAGGAAAAATTGAGCTGCATGTGATCAGGCATTTTTTTGCCTGTTGACAAATTGTACACATTAGGCAAATTGCTTACCTAATGCGAACATTAGCCAATTTTCTGCCTAATGTTCACATTGGACAAATATCCACATTGAGCGGTACATATATACACAAATATATACACACATATATATACACATCATAAAAAATGAAAACGTTCTACAATGGGTGATTTTTCCATGCAGGTTTAAGGAAATGTTTGTGACATTCCTTGCACTCATAAATAGCTGAGAACAGAGAAATTAGTAGAGAAAGCATTATAGGGTGGATGAGATGCTTTTTATGTTTTTCCCACATTTTGAGAGAGAGAGAGAGAGAGAGAGAGAGAGAGAGAGAGAGAGAGAGAGAGAGAGAGAGAGAGAGAGAGAGAGAGAGAGAGAGAGAGAGAGAATTATACCACAATTGCAGTTCACAAAAGTACTTCCATTTTTATCCCCTTAATGCTATTCTCAGTTTTATTTCTGTATTTTGTCAGTTTTCACTTTCATGTATTTTGTCAATTTTCACTGATAAAATGTTAACAAAAATTATCAAAATAACAAAGCATTCCTTATTTCCTATTGACCTCATTTATAAAACATGACCTGCTTTGCTTTGGTTGAGGAAGGGAAGAAGAGTTGTAAATAGCTCAATGTGTTACCAACATCTAAGACAAAATTCATTATGAAATTTGCACATGAATATTTTCAATAGATATTTTACTGGGGGGAGGGGGGTCCATGTCCTACGCAGGTAGATGCACCATCTGACAATGGCATGTTACCATGGCAAAAAATTTATGTATTTTTTAATAAATATTCTTTATCAAAATTCTTGTACATTACTTACACTGGCAATGCCTTCCTCTTCAATTCCTCAAACAACAGGTTTCAAGGTTAGGGAAACACTTGCTCTTTGGCTACTTTTTTCCTCTCTCCACGCTCTTAAAACATGAATAAGTATGAATTACTTACTATCAGAGTCATGTTCCTTTCCACTAAGATATGATTCATTTTCTTCTCGGGACAATAAATTGAGAACAAACTCTTCATCCTTCCTTTTCAATATTACCCCATTCCTGACACCAGATATGTAAAGTCACCACATCGACGCCAGCGTAGTGTTTCAGCGGCGCCATTAACTAAGTCTCCGCTGAGCATGTTTTCTTGGGTGACTTCCCATTTTCTTCAAACTCAATTAGTCATGCCCAAAACGTGCCAGGTCATGCAATTTTAACCATTTTTACTTTATACGTATTTATACAAATGTCACGCATTGTGTATCATATGTTTCTTCATTCACAGGCATCAAGACTGTATCCATATTGAAGTTCTGTATGTTTTGTATTGTAATTTGTACTCGTTCACTGCATATTATTGTTTATTGTTTCGACCTCAGGTCAGTCAATTCTATTGTCTTTCGCGGGCTGGCGCCAGTTGGCCGCTATATAAACTGCCTGGATCTGTAATAAAGTAGCAGTAACTTTTACCTGCTCGTTTCTTTGACACCTTACAGTGGTGACCTCCGGAGTATCCCAGAGCCATTAACGGACCGACACGGCGACTTAGTCTTGGCTCCAGGATTTCTCCAAAACGCTCTTAGCAGCCTAAACACGGCGCTGTAACCAGCGTTTGAGCGTGCTGACTCTCGTCGGTGTACCCCACCAGCGGAACCACACGGCGCACGAAAGTGCGTACTTACGCGAGTACCCCACTCCAGTAAGGGATCAAAGGAACGAGCATGGACGCGGGTATCCCCTCCTTCATGCAGTTAAACGCGGACCTTGCGGACTCGGAGGTTTACCTACCTGTCGGAGAGTCCCGACAGCGACGCAGCACCCCTTCCACCCAACCGCACTCCAGCACGCCCTCACCCCCACAGGCGCGGCCACCCCAGGAAGGGACTGCCCAACCAGCAGCCTCACAGGCGGGAGACCCCTCCGTTATCTTTAAGGAGTCGCGGCACCCTTCAGCGTCCCAGCAGATACAGGGATTAGTCAGACGCGTCCCTCGTCTGGGGGGGGGGAGTATTTGTAAAGTCACCACATCGACGCCAGTGTTGTGTTTCAGCGGCGCCATTAAGTCTCCGCTGAGCATGTTTTCTTTGGTGACTTCCCATTTTCTTCAAACTCAATTAGTCACGCCTAAAACGTGCCAGGTCACGCAATTTTAACCATTTTTACTTTATACGTATTTATACAAATGTCATGCATTGTGTATCATATGTTTCTTCATTCACAGGCATCAAGACTGTATCCATATTGAAGTTCTGTATGTTTTGTATTGTAATTTGTACTTGTTCACTGCATATTATTGTTTATTGTTTCGACCTCAGGTCACAGTCAATTACATTGTCTTTCGCGGGCCGGCGCCAGTCGGCCGCTATATAAACTGCCTGGATCTGTAATAAAGTAGCAGTAACTTTTACCTGCTCGTTTCTTTGACACCTTACAGATATGCTAACTGACAATCGAAGACAAAACTAAGGGAAAAAAATGAGTAAAGAGAGTGGCCCTAAACAAAAACAAAACTTCTTCCCCCTTACAAGATGGAAGATGGTTAGAATCAAGGTCAAGTCTGCTACTTTTTACATGGCAAAACTAATTGTAACGTGTGATCACTGTTACCTTGTCAGAGCTTTTAAATACAGAACTGTCAGGTTTTCTTCCCTGAAGTGGTGGACAATTTGCGTCCACCAAAGCAGCATCCACATTAACATCATCATCACAATCATTGTGGAAGCTTGTTGTAGGGGCATTCTGAAACAGAATAAAATAAAAGTCAGTATTCAAGGAAATCCAGTCATAAAAGTAAGTAGGTCATGAAATCTTCACTTCCACTAACTGCCTGTGAAAAATGTTATTCATGGCAAAATTGACTTGGTGTTTACTTTATAGTCAACTATTAAGGTAAGTCCCAAATTCCAAAGGAGGACATTGGAGTTATTCAAAGGAAAACAATGAGAATTTCTTTTCACATTAAAATATTTCTAGATGAAAAATTAAACACTGCTCTGTTAAATAAACACAAAGACTCATTTTACCAATAATTTTATTATTCAATATGCGACTGCCATTACAGGAAGCTCCTAATAATCTGGATCCTTATTATCCAACACTCAACTTTAACTGACACAACTGGACTCCCAAGGGACCAAAGAACAGGTTTGGACGTAGGCAAAACCTATTTTTGGTAGTCGCTGTTGAGTCCTCAAGATTACTTCTGTTTGGTCCAAAATGAACGGTTCACGTCGTTACCAGCGCTCGGAAAAAATTTGACTTTCTCAGTTTCAGTTAAAGGATTATGGAGACATCAAAAATAGCAAAAGTGCTCAATATTAACAAACAATTGAGTTTTAGTTTTAAACTTCTAGAATTTATATAATTTGTTTGTTAAAGCCAGAACCTGGCTCACTGATCACTAGCCTACCTAGTTTCGTAAGCGTTGATTGTTATATAGTTCTTAAAACGAAAATTGTTTTAAGTTCTAACTAAATGTTTTAACAAAAAGAAATGTTCCACAACTTACTATTAATATGGAAAATCCTTTCAGTTTATACAATGTCTACAATAATCTTTGCAGTAAGTGAGAATAATTCAGACTAGATTAATAGTGGATGTTGTCGGTAGTCTATGTACATCCTTGAATTACGTATCCTAAGTGGCCTAGCTTAGACCGAGGATCCTAGGATCAAAAATAACAATATTTGGGCAAAGTAAATCGATAGCCTAACAATGAGGCTACATATTAATATAAATCTTTTCCCTTTTATATAAGCCTGTGCACTTTAGCATGAGCTAAATAATCGACAACTAGCTTAGGCATTACCTTATATCAAGTTAAGTGGTAACTTTTCATGAAACATTCCATTTCTGGACTAAATTCTTAGCCTAGACCATGTAATTAGGACTAAATGAAATCGTAATCTGTGCTAGATGAGATGGTAACTTAGCCTTAAGGCTACATACTAAGGTAGGCTAATTGTGTTTTATGTATGCTTAGACTTCTATCAACCCCTCAATTCAGTGGACCCAATACAACCACACTGCACAGGCTACAAAAGGTGATCTTGATTGCATTAGCATCAAGAGCTCGTACAGTATTAGTGAACTGGGCTCTCTTAGATGGGGACGATGAATCACGCAAATAGCTGACCATCATTTATTATTGTCCCAGGGCCCAACATTCCTGGCCAAGAATATGGATCCTTTAAAAAGGAAATTCATTCTTATATGAAAATTCAATTTAGCAGACAAGACATTACGACCAGTTCAAGCACTTAAGGTTTACCTAGAAGTCACGGCAAACACCCCAGAAGGTCCTACTTTCCTACACCCTAACACAAACTAACCACTCTCCCTACAAAGATTGAGAATGATTGTAGTGTTTTCTCATTAAAAATGGAAATCCACACACTTTCCATAGGTCACATGATGTTAGGAAAGTATGTCTTTGGCCTTCTTCAGAAACGTCTCTTTCAAAGAAGTCTCCAAATGTATAGGGTGGTCATCAGTTAAATCACTGCCACATGTTTGAACAAATTCGACTACACTGTGTATCAGCAGGTGGCATAGTTAGTCTTAACCCCTAGGTGCTGCGGTTTTTTTGACGGTGAGTATGCTAACTATCGCTGGGAGATGGGTGACAGTACTACAACAAAACCCAGCATACTTAGGTAAGCCACTGTAGAACTACATCCTAAAATGTAAGTTCGTGCATAGTTTCTTGTTCCTTGTTATCAAAACCTGAAAAGTACTTGGAATAAAGAATGGGACTTGAAATCTGTGGCTTGACCTTGGACCGGAAATGATATTTCCTTTTGGGTGTTGGGATTAAAAAGAGAGAGCTTAAACCTTTTTCGTCACCTGTCAATTTCTTTTGTAAAGCTCCTTGAGGACGAAACAGTGACTACGCTATCAAAAAACAGGTTTTGACGTAGGAAAAACCTATTTTTGGTAGTCGCTGTTGAGTCTTCAAAACCCTCCCACTTCCCTGACGAAAAGGCATGGGATCAACCTGCATTGACCAACAGAGTAATGGCTCCTTGGTCTTTTAACGGCCCGGTTGTAAACAAGAGGGCAGATGCTCATGCGCAATAGTCACTTCTCTTTCTTGCAGGTTATTTGACGTTGGAAAAACTGGATTCAGCTTTGCTGAAGGTAAGGGAAAGTGCCCTCTTATCTTTGAGTCCATTATATACTCCATCATATGTTATAATGTTAATCATTACGACACAATACATGGCCAAAAGACCAACTAGAAGAGAATTCTGTGACATTAGTTTGGTCACCATGGAGCTCTGGTAGACCATGGAAGGTAAACCCTTGAGGACAAAACGGCGACTACGCAATAAAAAAATATATGGCAAAATCATCCATATACAAGATACTTATAATTCTGATAGGTAGATTATTACTAATATTTTTTGCTAAAGTAAACAGTGTGCACTAAGGATGTACTTGACAATGCATCATCAATTCTCACTTGAAAAGTGCGATTTGTCAAAAAGTTTTTGATAAACCTAGGTAAATGTCCACGGATGCTGTTTTTATGTAATGTGTTTAACCCTTTAACGCCGACTGGATGTATCGTACGTCGACTAAAATTGTCTGTTGGGTGCCAAGTGGACGTACCATACGTCGACTACAAAAAATTTCAACCTTCGGTCAACTTTGACTCGACAGAAATGGTCGAAAAACGCAATCGTAAGCTAAAACTCTTACATTCTAGTAATATTCAATCATTTACCTTCATTTTGCAACAAATTGGAAGTCTCTAGCACAATATTTCGATTTATGGTGGAAAAAAAAAAAAAAAAAAAAAAAAAAATCCTTACGTCTGCGCGGTAACTCTGCCGAAAATTTCAGAAATTCTTTCGTCATTTTGTCGTAATGTTTGCACCGGTTTATATTAGTCATTATATAAGTTTTATATATGGAAATGTGCGCAATTTCATGTAGAATACAACAGAAAATAACTCATGGTTGTAGCTTCTATCAGCTTTGCAATATTTTCATATAAATCACGGAAAGTGCCAAAATTTCAACCTTCGGTCAACTTTAAGTCGACCGAAATGGTCGAAAAATGCAATTGTAAGCTAAAACTCTTACATTCTAGTAATATTCAGTCATGTACCTTCATTTTGGAAGTCTCTAGCACAATATTTTGATTTATGGTGAATTTTTGAAAAAACTTTTCCCTTACGTCCGCGCGCAGTAACTCTGCCGAACATCTCAGAAATTCTTTAGTCACTTTGTCGTAAATTTTGCACCGTTTTATATTAGTCGTTACATAAAGTTTTGTATATGAAAATGTGTGAAATTTCACGTAGAATACAACAGAAAATAACTCATGGTTGTATCTTTTATCAGTTTTGAAATATTTTCATATAAATCATGGTAAGTGCCAAATTTTCAACCTTCGGTCAACTTCAACTTGACCGAAATGATCAAAAAACGCAATTGTAAACTAAAACTCTTACATTTCAGTAATATTCAATCATGTACCTTCATTTTGCAACAAACTGGAAGTCTCTAGCACAATATTTTGATTTATGGTGAATTTTTTAAAAACCTTTTCTTTACACCTCACGGTAACTCGGCCGAACATCTCGGAAATTCTTTCGTCACGTTGTCGTAATGTTTGCACCATTTTATTTTAGTCGTTACATAAAGTTTTATATATGGAAATGTGCGCAATTTCATGTACAATACAACAAAAAATAACTCATGGTTGTAGCTTTTATCAGTTTTGAAATATTTTCATATAAATCACGATAAATAAAAAATTCTACTTTCAGTCAACTTTAACTCAACCGAAATGGTCGAAAACTGCAATTGTAAGCTAAACCACTTACGGTCTAGTAATATTCAATCAATTACCTTCATTTTGCAACAAACGGGAAGTTTCTAGCACAATATTTTGATTTATGGTGAATTTTTGAAAAAAACTTTTTTTTTACGTCCGCGAGTTACAAATTCATGCATCATTTTGTGATAATATTTTCTCTGTGTTGCTTTGATCGTTTTACAATTTGTTATATACCAAAATCATTGCAATTTAGTGTACAATACAAAGAAAAAAAATAACTCATTAGCTTTAACCGTTTTGCTCACAGCGCGATTTGTATACAATTACTGTATATGAAACTTTTTTTCGTGCTGTCATATATTTCAATATGATAGATATTTTTTTTTCATTTCTGATGGTTGCATACTAAACCTCAGGCAGACAAAAAAAAAAAAAAAAAAAAAAAAAAAAAAACAAATGTTCAACAACAACAACAACAACACACACACCCCTTTAATCTTGCAAAAAGTGTGATGTGATATTTGTGGGGAGGGATTCGCTTTGGCGCTAACTCCTGAACGCCGCCGGCATACAACAGACACTTTTGTAAATAGAGGCTCGGCGTTAGAGGGTTAATACTGCATATCTCCATGTAGTATCATACGCCTTTTCAGTGTCAAAAAAGACGGCTATACTAATTTGTTTTTGTTCAAATCCTCTTTGTATGTGGTCTTCCAAGTTAGACGGAGAATCAAGTGTCGATCTGTTACATTGTGACCCAAATTGAGTGGGAGTCACAATTTTATTTTCTCGAATGTGCCATATTAGTTGAGCATTTACCATTTTTTCTAATAATTTGCATAAACAACTTCTTAAAAGAAATTGGTCTGTAATTGTTTACATTACTGGGATCTTTTCCAGGTTTTGGGGATAGGAATAATTATAGCTTTACGCCATTCATCAGGAAATAAATTTCAAAGCCATAAGTGGTTAAAAAACTCTATTAAGTACGTCTTTGCCAAAGGAGTTAAATGGCACATATCTCACAACAAATACTGTCACCGACAGGGGCAGGTTTATTGCTGTTCAACAGAGCAAATTCCAGCTCTTCCATATTAAATTTTCGATTATAATACTGTATATACCTTATGTTGTTTCAAAGTTTATTGTTATTAATTCTATACTATTTTTCTTTGTGCGGAAATACTCTAAATTTTGGTCACTGCTTAATTTTGCAAAATTTTCTCCTATTACATTACTTATTTCTTTAGGATCAAGTACAGCCAGTCCTCAGTTATTGGCGGGGGTTCCGTTCTGGGGGGCGTGATGATAACTGAAAATCGCCACTAACTGAAAATCGGCAATTTCTGGCGCAAAGCGGATATCGGCGATTTTCAGCACCCAAAGTTGCAGATTTTCGTCGCTAGACAAGCGCCAGAAAAACAGATTGTAGTTAACCGAGCCAGCCGTTAACCGGGGACTGCCTGTATTCCTTTTGCATCTTTTTTTGTATGGGAGTATTATTAGAGATCTGATACATTATTTCCTCATTGAAATTATTCTTCCTTGAATTACAGTACTTCTTTTAAGTTTTGCAGATATTTTGTTACAGGGTTTTAATGTAGCAATTTCTAATAATAATACAGCAAAACCCCATATTCGCGGGGGATGTGTACCGCAACCCCCATGAATAGCTAAAATCCACGAATACTTAAAACCCCTCTAAAAAAACACTAGCACTGCCATTTTGATAGTTTAAACACAAGAAAAACTGTGTAAAACTGCTTATACCTGAGTATTTTAATAGTTTTATTAGAAAAAGTGCATTTATTCATGAAAATTATATGAAAATACAGTAATTAGTGAATATTTCTCAGTGAAAAATACCCCGAATGGACGAATTTTCCACGAATATTGGGTAGATATGTTCCACAGAGAAACCCGCAAATGCGTGAGTCCGCGAATACGGGGGGTTTACTGTATAGTCACTTTTTGTAAAATTCCTTCTAATACTGGTAATGTATGGTATATTTTACTGAACTTTCTATTCAAATTACCTGATCATCTTCCAATTTGGTGTTTTATTTTTATTAATGATTGTTAGTTTTTCAGACCACTATGGGACTTTGTGTTTTGTTGGAAGAGATTTCGATTTTGGTATTGCTTTATCAGCAGCATTTTTAATGAAATCAACAAGAGATTTTTTAGTTTCATTATGGTCTTTCAAATGTTCAAATGGTTGGATATTCCTGGTGTGGAATTCATATTGCTCCCAATCTGCTTTACAAATGTTATATTGAGGGACATGCGTGGTGGGATTATTTTGTAATTTAATAAAATTAATATTGGGAAATGATCACTTGCATGCAAGTCCTCAACTATATTCCAATCCAATCTGTCTACTATGTTTGTTGTACAGAGTTAAGTCGACCGAGGAAATGTTCCAGGTGTTTTAGAAAAATATGTGCTGATTCCATTATTATTTATGCAGCACGTCATATGAATCTATGAATTCTTCAATTTTACGTCCTCTTCTATTTGAGTCTATACAATTACAGTCTCTCACTACGTTGTGGGCATTAAAATCACCTACTATTAATGTAGGTTCCTTGGCATTATTAAATAATTCTTTAAGTTTGTCAGTCATAATTTTTACTTGTTTGTTTGTATAAATTTATAAATCACAAACATCGTTTTATATTTGTATTCTACTACTCGATATTTACAGATCGGTGAAGTTTACAGGTACTTTTGTCATAACATACTTTATGTACATAAACAGCAGTCCCTAAATTTCCTTCTTCCTTTCTAAATGTAGATGCTAGGGTATATTTACCTACTGTTGATATTGTTTTGCTGACATGTTGTAAACATAATATCATTGGTTCGTACTCTTTTAGTAATCTTTGTAATTTCTCCTAGGTGTAATCTGGTCTGAAGACAATTTTGTTCCATTGTATAATATAGCTACTGAAAATATTTGATTATATAGTAGCTGAGTTTTACTCTTTTTTTTATATTATCAACTTGGAGGATCTTTTCTAATAATTTACTCACAACATTCATTTGCCTTTCTTTGTAATATACTAAGTGTTCAATGCCCAAGCACCCTTTTTCATGGGTACTCAAATCTGTGGTTTATTTTTTTCTATATTTCATAAAATCTCTTATAATGTTTGTTAAACCATCTTTTGTCATGTTTTTGTTATTATTACATAATCCTACAAAAGATTCGTTACACCCGTGTTTTCACGTACATTCCTCGTTTCATTTGCTCTTGTACCAATTATTGGTGATGGAGTAATCTCTTCTCCCTTGACATAATCATTGTTATCTTTAACTTCAGTGTTTTGAATATCTGTATCCATAGGTTTTACCATTATTTTAGGAGATAAAGGTATATTCTTACTACGTTTTTGTTCTTTCTTCATATCCTTTGTCTTTGGTTTAACCGATGTTGCTCTAATAGTTGGTTTTTTTCATTTTGGGTGGTGTTCTCTCCAAAGGCATTTTTTTAAACCTTTAATTTCCACTCCATCACGACCCTCTTCTGTCACTTCTATAGTAGCATCCTCCTGTGTTCCTATTTGCATTAATATTTCAAATGAATTGGATAAAATATTATCTATCACATTTGTACCAGTTTCTTTATTCTCTTCCATTTTAGTTTTTATTTCTAAAGCATTAATTTCTTCTTGAGATTTACTTTTCTGTGTTCCATTATTTCTATTTGTATGCATTTTTGTTACGTGATTGGTTCTTGTTATTAAAGAATACGTACGTTTCTTAGGCAATCTAGAATTCCTCTCACTTTCAATTCTAATTTAGCTTCTTTAACAGACATTCCAGTTCTTTCTTGTAATATTTTTAAATGTATTGTATATATAGTACATACATTCTTTGGATCTTGCATGATGGTCTTGCCCAAAGTTTATACACTTTGTTTCGCTGCACCTCCATTGTGTGGCATGTTCTTCAGATCAACAATACACACACACGGTTTGCTGCACTTTCATTGTGTGGCATGTTCTTCAGATCCACAATACACACACACACGGTTTGCCGTACTTTCATTGTGTGGCATGTTCTTCAGATCCACAATACACACACACTGTTTGCTGCACTTTCATTGTGTGGCATGTTCTTCAGATCCACAATACGCACACACAAGTTTATTTTGACAATATATTTTTGCATGTCCATATATTTACTACAATTTTTACACTGCAGCGGCTTTGGGACGTATGGTCTTACTTCTCTGGTTTGGCCTAAAATTTTTAATTCCTGAGGTAGATCTTGACCTTCAAAATTTTATTTTTGCAATTTTTAAGATTTCTTTATCTGTTTACTTGGCAGATCATATAGTTCACAATCCTGTACTTGGGGTATCTCTTTTTAAGTGAGTCTAATAGTATTTTCTTTTCAACTGACTTGTTATTATTCTCAGGAAGTACAATGGTACCCTGAATACTGTTCATAGTACCATGTTTTTTTTATTTTCATATTTGTTATCTATATTTTTTATTAAATAATTTTCAGACTGATTTTTTGTTGTGGCTTCTATAAGCCATGTCTTTCCTTTTATTTGTCTAAACAACATTTCAGTCCTAGAGTGTCTACTCAATAATTTTCCAACTTGAGTGCTGATATTTTCTGGTCAGTTTCTAAGGTTAGAAACCTTGACCAACTGCCACTCCCAAAAAGGGAGTCAAAGTGAGTCAAGGTTGGGTCAAGACAGTATTTGCTTTTTTTTCTCTCTCTCTCTGTACTGGAGCATATGGTTCCAGCGCAATTACCGTATTTGACGGCGTATAAGACGCACTTTTTAATAAAAAAAAAAAAAATGGCCTAAAAAACCCCCCTGCGTCCTATGTACATAATGTAGGCTCAAAATTTAGGAATTTTGGCCGAAATTATACATGAAACGTCACGTAGATGTTGTAGACTAGCCTAACATTCGGTGTTATCCTAATAACCTATTAAAAAACAAAGTTTATTATAATTATTTATCATTGTCACACTTACCATCACCGCAATTACCACTGCTAGTATTATAATCAATATCTACGTTGTTATTATCGATATTTTCATTAAAATGTGTTAATATCATTATCGTCGTCTACAGCGCATCGCCGCATTCCACATTTACAGACTTACAGTACGTGTGCTGCCACCTATTGGTAATTATCTCGAGAGCTTTACGGATAACAAGGCTTCGTTCAGTTGGTAGTTGGCAATTCCTGCTAACATTCTCTTTACGCATAACAACATGGCTTCGATCAATTGGTGGTTGACAATTCCTGCGACCATTCTCTTTAGGCATAATAACAAGGCTTCGTTGAGTTGATACTTCGTAACTCGTGTTAGCATTCTCTTTTAAGAATAACAACATGGCTTTGTTCAGTTGCTCAAGAGACTCGAGCCGTTACATAAGAAACATTTTTATTTACTGGATTTTACCCCTGCAAATATGGATATGGGAAGCAAGAGGCAAAGTTACACTATTCGTTACAAACTTCAAGTTATAGAATATGCTAAAGAACACGGCAACAGAGCAGCAGCAAGATATTTTGGTCTTCCTCCTACTGAAAAAATGGTACGTTCTTGGGGGCTGCAAGAAAAACTGCGGGGAACGAAGAAAGGAAACAGTAACCTTCGTTTTTCAGCCCCACATTGGAATGCAATTGATGAGGAAATAAAAAAGTGGGTAGTAGATCAAAGGAACTCAGGCAGGTGTGTGTTACGAAAATGATCAGGAACGAAACCAGGAAATTTGCACACGAACACGGGATTGAGAATTTTAAAGGCACAGATGGGTGGTGTTATCGGTTTATGAAAAGGGAAGGTTTGTCAATACGAACAAAAGCGACAATTGCACAGATAATGCCAGCTGACTATGATGATAAAATAGTAAATTTTCATAATTTTGTTATAGCTCCCAGAAAAAAAAACTCCTTTTGAACTAGGCCAGATTGGAAATATGGATGAAGTTCCACTAAGGTTTGATGTTCCACCAAATAAAACTGTGAGCGAGAAGGGAGCAAAGACTGTTGCAGTGAAAACTACAGGTCATGAAAAGACACATTATACGGTTCTTCTTTCATGTTGCACCGATGGAACAAAACTGCCCCCTTTTCTTATTTTTAAAAGAAAAACTCTACCCAAAGAAAAAATACCAAAAGGTGTGCATGTTCATGTTCATCCTAAAGGTTGGATGGACGAGGATGGGATGACGTTACGGTTACGAGATGTATGGGCAAGACGTCCTGGTGGATTATTAAGAAAATCTTCCCTCTTGGTTTGGGATCAGTTACGAGCCCATAGAACTGAAGTCATTAAAAGGAAAGTGGCAGAATTAAAGACTGAGATAGCAGTTATTCCCGGTGGGCTTACAAGTCAACTGCAACCTTTAGATGTATCTCTTAATAGGCCATTCAAGCAAAACATGAAGGAGCTTTGGAACAAGTGGATGACAATGCCAAACCACGACATCACACCAACAGGAAGGATTAAAAGACCTAGCATTGCAGAAGTCTGTGAATGGGTAAAGCAAGCTTGGGATAACATCAAACCAGAAATTGTTGTGAAATCTTTTAAAAAGTGTGGTATCAGCAATGCTCTTGATGGAATAGAGGATGACGCATTATTTCAAGATGATGATGATGATGATGTTGAGGAGTTCCTGGGTTTTAGTGACGAGTCTGACGACGGTGAATTTTCTGGTTTTGAAGAGGAATAAAATTTGATGGCCTAGTTTTCTATTTTTGCTATGCTCACTTATTATGATGTCTTACGTTTTATTATTTTATTTTCCTAACTTTGGCAATAGTAAAGTTTCTGTGTATGGACTGTGTTTTCTTCTTCCCCAAATATTTTCCATAATCATTTTACTGTACATCACCAACGTCGTCTGCACGCTTACAAACGATGGTGCTGCCACTTAACGGTATTCATATCAAGCCCAGAGGCAGCTTTCAGCTGCAGTGATGAAACGTAGTAAATTCCAGAGCTTGGTTGCATACTTTTATAATATATAATGGATATATATAACATATTAGCGTAGGTAACATCTTTATTAATGTTTTTGTTGATTCTGCCGGTAAGAAACAATGTTTACAACTGAACGTGTTGCAATCTATTGGTAAACCTATGAGGTAGCTTTCAGCAGCAGACAAAACATTCGATCGTAGTAAATGGCTGATTGTATAATACATATTTTGATAAATATAAATATGGTAAATAACTTCTTTATTAATGTTTTTGTTGATTCTGTTGGTAAGAAACAATATGCATATGATAACCTAATACTACAGTTTTTACTTACCAAAATCATATGAGCATAGGCTAGGAAACCTTATTTTTTTTCCCTCAATGTCCTGCTGAAATTGGGGTGCGTCCTATGCAGACATGCGTCTTATAAGCCATCAAATACGGTACATCAAGATTTTTTTTTTTTTTTTTTTTTTTCTAGACAAAGAATGTCAGAGATGGTTTCAGAGGTTGTTAACTCTGCCGAATCAGTGTCATCCCAGGGCCCAGGGGTACCTGAATCCTTACAACTACTATTCATAAAGATTTCAGTATCAGGAAAAAAAAAAAAAAAAAAGTAAACCTGGAAACCTTAAAAAGATATCAGCCTTTCATGGAGTTTATTCTTTCACCAATGGCACAAGTGAGAACCGACTCCCAAATATCCGTCCCCTACCCTACCCCACAGGATGGCACAACATGATTAGTGGCGCCCAAGTGTAAGCCAAACCTGGTTGCTAGGAATGAGAGTATTTCAGGAATACAATCGTCCCAATCCAAATCATATTATGGGCAAACCGAATAGAGTGCCAAAAGTCCTATCCCTAAAACCAGAACCCCCTGGAACCTGTGGTCCAGTCCTGAAGAATAGTTCTGCCTTTGAGCTATCAATCTGGTAACTCTCAGGTTTGAATATTATCGGGAAGTTGATGGTCCTACCACAGTTCTCACTATTTAGCTTCCTGGTTATCGATGTCAGTAAGTAGTGAAAATTAGCTATTTTTGGTTATCGGCAATTTTCGCTTATCATCATGCTGTCGGAACAGAACCCCCACTGATAACCAGGGACTGTCTTTACTTCAAAAACCTTGAAGAGGTTCTTAATGAGATGGTCCAGTTCCGAGGACGAGAAGAAATCTTTGGCCAAAGCGAAGGCTGACTGACGAAAAGAGTTGATAAGGCCGGAAAAGTCCTCTTGGGAGGAGGCAGTGACTCCCAGGGAGGGAGCTTCCCGGTGACATACGTTTGATATTTCCTCTTGACCAGATGAGAGGGAGGCTGGGCATAAGTAGCTTTGCCCTGCTCTCTCTTCGTTGAGAGCCAGTTTTCAGTATCTTTCGTTGCTTTCTTGGAGGAAGAAAGCACCATCTTGGCAAGTTTAGAGCGATCTTCAGGAAGACTCCTCATAAGGAGAGAAGGAGAAGCAGGAGATGACAGAGCATCCGTGAGAAAAAGGTAGGAAAACTCGTCAACAGGAACCGAAAAGACATGCATAGGCTGTGGGGAGGAGAAGCATCTTGTTCAATCTCCTCTTTGTCTTCAGAAGAGACAGGAGACAGGGACAAATCTTGAGAAGGCTTTGAAGAGGGCACTTTCCTAATGAAGCTCAAGATCTCTGACATCTGTTCCTTGAAGGGTGCCAGTGAGGGGTTGTCTGGATCCGAGGTGGAAACTTGGTATTCAAGAGATAAAGACGGTTGATGGTGAGTAGGAATTGGGTGCCTGGAGGATGGCGCCAGGTGCTCGAGGTCCGCAGGTGTTGGGTGCACAGAAGCAAGAGCTGGGTGCATGGGAGCAGATGCTGGAAGCACTGGAGCCAGAACTGGGCTCTCGGGAGCGCAGGCTGGGAGCAAGGGACAAGACGGGATCTTGGGCAACAGGCACTTAAAACGATGCTTCAGGCGTTTGGAATCCCTGGGAGGGAATGAAACAGGAGAATCCCATGATGTGAACGTAGCTGAACCGAGGCAAAGACTGAAGGATCCACATTGTAGCTGCAAGAAGGTAGTGGGTTGTTAAGGGTCTCCCTATGACCCTTGGCAACCGATGGAGAAGACGGAGCCGAGCCATCCATGTGCTTTTTCAGTGGCCGGGACAAATCAAGGCAGCGTCTGCGACGCCCACGGACGGAATCTGAGTCCGAACCCAAAGACAAGCAGTGCACATCTAACGACAAGCCTTTCCAGCGGCAGTCTGTCAAAGCCTGGGATCTTGCAACAGGCTCAACTGAGGGGGCAGCAACCCGTGGACAAACCTTGCCAGCCTCCCCTGGACCTCCAGTATGTCTTCTCCCAGGTTCAGGGGAGCGGGACAGTGACCTTCGTCTGGGAGACTGATTATGAAATTTAGGTCTTGAAGACCAAGCAGCAGAACCCATCAGGATTAAGCGACGGGACGGGAAACCACCACCTCCACTGACCTTCACTAGACACTTCATCACTGAATACTTTGTCCATAAGGACACTATACAACACTCCTATTTTTTGTCAAACTTAGACTCTATTCTAGACTCAAGACTGGCAAAGGCATCAGGGTCAGAAGCACATGAGTATGTGGAGAGAGAGGAGGAGGGCTGTGGATAGGGGAAAGTGTGACTAGGGGTAGATTGATTGATTAATTGTGGGTTATCTGGCGCCACAACTACCAGGGTCACCGACGCCGAACACTAAATGTGATCTTTTCACTTTTATAGTATGTTATAAAAATTAAAATTAAAATTCTGCTAAACAGAACTACATATAAATTTTTTAAAAAAGAAAAAACAAAAAAGAAAACTAAATTAAATAAATATATAAATATATAAAATTCTGCTAAAAAGAACTATTAATAAATTTGATCCGATAAACAGTATGACTTACGAAAAAAAAATATATATATATATACTAAGACAGCACAGCTGTCAAATACATTTGAGAAGACCAGCTTCTTTGGTAAAAGACATATTATTAATACATATACTTTCTCCCAACAGTTTTGCCATGTTATAATTACCACCTACTTCACTGCTATTTGATAAAAAACGATTCCTAAGTTCCACTAGACTGGGACACTCAACCAGCAAATGCCTAACAGTCAGTGGAACCAAGCAATCGTCACAGAAGGGCTCATTCTCCATTCATCACAAAGCCGTGAGTTAAACGTGTATGGCAAATATGTAATCTACACAATACAACCTCCCATATTTCCAAGGGTGTCTGACTAGTGAATTTTTTCATTCTATTGGGGCCTACTCTGTCCCACTGAAGTGCCCATAATTGCTGGATGGATTTCCATATAATATGGAATGCATCACGATATGGAACAGGACATTTTCTGGGTATCAGAATTTGTGCTGCCAATTTGGCTAGCTGGTCTGCCTTTTCATTTCCCGATATGTTCACATGGGCAGGAACCAAACAAAAAGAAACAATGCTTCCACTATAATAGTGCGAGAAGATCCACTGAAACACTGAGGGATGGTCAGTATTGAAGACTTCCAGGGACTGTAAGGCACTTTTAGTCACAAAATATTGTGTAGCCAGACACTGGGAGTATTGCAATATGTTCCAGTGCTACTAAGATGCCATACGGCTCAGCTCTAAAGTTTGAAGCAACTGAAGGAAGAGCACCTCTTCGGTTAAAAGATTCACTAAAAACTCCATAAACAACGCCAGCATTGGATTTGGAACCATCAGTAAATATAAATCTTGTATCTATATGCTCTGAAGCATGCTCTAAAAATATTGCTCTCATTTCCTCATCAGATTTATCCCTCTTTGCTCCATTGAAGTACCTGCAGAATTTCACAGCAGGTAACTTCCAGACAGGAGTAGTGGGATACACAAAAGGAAGTACAGGGATTTTCCAATATTTGTATCCTCTAAAATCTTTTTAATTCTATAGCTAAAAGGAGTAAGATACCTTGGATGATTTTCATAAAATCCGTTAAAAATATTTGTTTGCCAAAGCAAATGCCAGAGATTTGGGAAGTCTTTGCACTCTAAACCAGTATCAAAGTAATGATGACTGACGATAGAGTTCAAGGGGTATTTCTCCTTCATCAACTAGCAAACTAGATATTGGTTATGAACGAAAAGCTCCTGTGGCTATACGAATAACCAAGTGATGAACAGAATCAAGTTAGATGAAGAGGCTGAAGAATATACTTCACAACCGTATGACAGCTTCGATAAGATTAAGGTTTTATGAAGCTTTAGTATAAGATTTCTTCCAGCTCCCCAACTGGTGTGAGACAGCACCTTCAAGATGTGTAGAGCTTCTGGGCACTTTGCTTTGATATGTTTGATATGGGGGACCCAAGTCATCCTGATGTCAAAAACTAGGCTTAAGAAGCGCGCTTGTTCTACACATGGGATTCTATGGCCATACAATTAGAGGTCTGGATCAGGATGTACTCCCCAGATCCGGCAGATGGATGGATGGATGTATGATATTTAGGGCAAAAGCCCAGGCACTGGGGCCAACAAGGCCATTCAGCGCCGTAATGGAAAGAAAATATAAATTATGTTAAAGTTATGAATTCATGAAGGAAATGATTAATAAATAAAATGAAGTGATGTGACCAATAAATAAGGGTATGAAGTTTAATGAATGATGTGCTATATACATAAAAAAAATTAATGTCATTAAAATTCTACGTGATGTAAGAAATTATTAAATAAAATTAAATATCGTTAAAAATTTTAATACACTTTAAAAAAGAGATAATAGCAGAAATATCTGCTTCATCTCCCAAAATATCAGACAGGGATTTACCCTGAAAATATCTCTCTCTTTGGTTAAAATATCTGGGGCAGACCACCAGAATGTGCTCCACTGTTAGTGTCTCGTCACAGTAAGCACACTCTGGAGGGCTGCTTCCTTCTAAAATAAACTGATGGGTCAGACGAGTGTGTCCAATCCTTAATCTGGTTAAAATAACCTCTGTTCGTCTGTCAAGCTGGAATGATGAAGACCACAGTAGTATATTCTCCCTAATATTTCTATATTTCTAATTATTGGCAAGAAGGGGAGAAGTCCACCTTTCTTGCCATTTACTTAAAACATAAGATCTAATGGGACCTTTTAGATCTGTATAAGGCACTTTTCTGAAAGAGGTTTCTGATAAAATACCAACAGCTTTCGCTTCCCTGTCTGCCATCTCGTTTCCACGAATCCCCACGTGAGAAGGGACCCAACAGAAAGAGACTGATTTACGTCAACAATATATACAAAAAAGCCACTCCTCAACTTTTTTAATTAATGGATGAAAGCTATTACATTTTTTAATAGCTTCTAATGTGCTTCTAGAGTCTGAGTATATGACAAAATTAGAGTCACTACTTTGAAAAACTAAATCTAGGGCAGACACTACGGCTGTTAATTCGGCAGTAAATATTGATGCAGAGTTAGGTAATTTAGCTGTGTACGCTGTATCACCAAGGATAACAGCGCAACCAACACCACTATCTGACTTTGATCCATCTGTATAGATTTTTGTAAAATTAGTATGGGTAACATCATGCTCTAAGAATTTTCCCCTAATCTCTTCTTCAGTGCAGTCCTTTTTGTTAAACAGTTTCTTACATACTGATGCTTCTGGGATAAGCCATGGAAGATTTACAGGATATTCTACTTCCAGGACTTTCTGGGATTTAAGATTACTATTCCTAACATCCTCATTCAGTCCAATTTACAATGGTTTAGAAGCTCTTGTACCAGAACAACTTCGAGAGTCTGTTTCCTTTAGTGCCTGAAAGGAGGGATTTTTGGGAGCACTTTTCATTCTAGCCATGTATCGCAACCCTAGCTCTTGCCTTCTTAGATCAAGGGGTAAATGACCTGTGTCAACATAAATGCTTTCAACAGGCGAAGTTCTAAAAGCCCCTGAGCATATTCTCAACCCCATGTTGTGTACAACATCCACTTCCTTTAGATTGGTTTTACAGGCTGAGGAATAAATCTGACAGCCATAGTCCAGCTTAGATCGACACAGAGAGTCATATAGCCTCAGAAGGGATTTCTTATCAGCCCCCAACTAAATCCAGAAACAACCTTTAAAATATTCATAGATTGTTTAACATTAAACTTTAGGGCATTTATGTGGCTAGCCCATGTTAATTTATGGTCAATAGTCATCCCCAGAAATTTAACTTCACTCTTCATAAGGAAGGATGGACCCTTTTAAACTAAGTGTGGGAACCTCTTCCACACGCCGGCAACTGGTGAATCTTACTGCAACTGTTTTGGAAGAGGAGAATTTGAAACCATTCTCATCAGCCCACTTAGTAATAGCATTAATAGACCTTTGCAAATGTTTACATACAGACAAGGAATCATATCCTGTGCAGTACATTGCAAGGTCATCGGCAAAAGGCGAGCATTTAACAGGGGGCGAGATTTTTTCAATCACACTATCTATTGCCACTGAAAAAAGTGTTACACTTAAAACGCTTCCTTGGGGAACTCCTTCCTCCTGCATAAAAGGTTGGGAGAAAGTCTCCCACTCTTACCTTAAAAAGTCTGTCTGTTAAAAAGGAATATATAAACCTGATCATTCTTCCACATATGCCCATCTTGTGCAATTGTTTCATGATGCCAATTCTCCAGGTAGTGTCATATGCTTTCTCCAAGTCAAAAAATATGCCAATGGTCTGACACTTTTTGGCGAATCCTTGCTGGATTTGGTTGGTCAGCCTCAGCATGGGATCAAGGGTGGAGCAGTTTTTTTCTGAAACCAAATTAAAATGGCGATAGTAATCCTCTGGTCTCCAGGTGCCAAACCAGTCTTAGTATTTATCATTTTCTCCATCAGCTTACATACACAGCTGGTAAGAGCTATTGGTCTATAGCTGGTGGCTTGGGAAGCATCTTTATTAGGCTTTTTAACAGGGACAATTATGGATATTTTCCAGTCCTTGGGTAAAATTCCAGTTTCCCATATTTTGTTTATAATCTTGAGTAAATATTTTTTGGCATCATCTGGGAGGTGTTTCAGCATTTCATATACAATTGTATCCTCACCTGGAGCTGTGGATTCACTTGAGGAGAGCGCCTCACGAAGTTCTCTTAGGGAAAATTTGTAGTTGTATGGTTCAGATTTTCCCAAATCAAACTTCAGACACATTTCAGAATTCCTAATTCTTTGAAATTCTGGAGAATAATTGTTAGGGATGGAAACTTTAGAAAAGTGTTTTCCTAGCTCATTGGCAACTTCAGTGGGCTCTGTGATTAGTGTCTCATTTATTTTTAGTGAGGGTAATGGTGGCGCAACAAATTTTCCACTCAGTTTCCTTATTTTGCGCCACACCACTCTTAGTGGGCCACGTCTTGGAGTTTATTCCATTAATATAGTAAAGCCAACATTCTCTTTTGGCTTTCTTATAAAAGCGCCGCTGCTTGGCTAAAGCACGTTTGTAGATTAATTTAGACTGAGGGGAGCCACTAGTTTTGTAACGTCTGTAGCATTTCCTAGTCACCTTTCTCAGAATACCACAAGTCTTATTCCACCAGGGAACTGCAGGTCTACGAGGTTTGCCTTTTGTTTTTGGAATCGAGCTTTCAGCACTCTTCAAAGTAGATTCAATAAAGTAATCATAGGCATCTAGATGAGAATGAAAGGACTCAAACTCCCTATCTAGATTGACATCCTTACTGAATTTATCCCAGTCTGCGTCCTCTACCTTCCACTTATGTAAAACTTCAGATGGAGCATTCAGAGCATATTTCAAATGGATCGGGTAGTGATCACTTCCAATTAAATCTTCATTAACCCTTAAACGCCGAAGCCCTATTTACAAAAACATCTCCTGTATGCCGGCGGCGTTAGGGAGGTAGCGCCGAAGCGGAAAAAAGTTTTTTTCAAAAAATCACAGCATGCTTAGTTTTTAAGATTAAAGAGTTCATTTGTGGCTCCTTTTTTTCTCATTGCCTGAAGTTTAGTATGCAACCATCAGAAATGAAAAAAAAAAAATAATCATTATCATATATAAATATTGGAATATATGACAGCAAAAAAAAAAAACTATATAATTGTATACAAATCGCGCTGTAAGCAAAACGGTTAAAGCTAATGAGTTAATTTTTTTTAGTTGTATTGTACACTAAATTGCGATGATTTTGGTATATAACAGATTGTAAAACGATTAAAGCAACACAGAGAAAATATTATCACAAAATGATGCATGAATTTGTAACGCACGGACGTAAAAAAAAGTTTTTTTTAAAAATTCACCATAAATCAAAATATTGTGCTAGAGACTTTTCAATTGTTTCAAATGAAGGAAATTGATTGAATATTACTAGACTGTAAGTTTTTTAGCTTACAATTGCATTTTTGTACCATTTCGATCGAGTTAAAGTTGACCGAAGGTTGATTTTTTTCTATTAATCGTTATTTATATGAAAATATTTCAAAAATGGTAAAAGCTAAACGCATGATTTATTTTTTGTTGTATTCTACATGAAATTGCACACATTTTGATGTATAACACTTTATGTAACAAATAATATCAAACGGCAAAAAAATTATGACAAGGTGACTCAAGAAATGCTAGGATTTTCAACGGAGTCCACGTGCGCGAGTGAAGGAGTTTTTTTCAAAAATTCACCATAAATTGAAATATTTTGCTAGAAACTTTCTGTTTGTTGCAGAATAAAGGTAAATGATTGATTGTTACTAGAATGTAAGAATTTTGGCTTACGATTGCGTTTTTCGAGCATTTCGGTCGAGTCAAATTTGACCGAATGTTAAAATTTTGTCAGTTATCGTGATTTAAATGAAAATATTTCAAAACTGTTAAGAGCTAAAAGAATTATTTATTTTTTGTTGTATTCTACATGGAATTGCGCACATTTTGATGTATAACACTTTATGTAACGAATAATATAAAATGGCGAAAAAATTACGGCAAGGTGACTCAAGAAATGATGACATTTTCAGTGGATTTCAGCAAGCTGTCAAGCTTTGAAAAAGTTTTTTTTAAAAATTCACCATAAATCGAAATATTGTGCTAGAGACTTTCTGTTTGTTGCAGAATAAAGGTAAGTGATTGATTATTACTAGAATGTAAGAATTTTGGCCTACGATTGCGTTTTTCGAGCATTTCGGTCGAGTCAAAGTTGACCGAATGTTAAAATTTTGTCAGTTATCGTGATTTAAATGAAAATATTTCAAAACTGTTAAGAGCTAAAAGAATTTTTTTTTTTTTTTTTTTTTTTTTTTATTCTACATGAAATTGCGCACATTTTGATGTACAACACTTTATGTAACGAATAATATAAAACGGCGAAAAAATTACGACAAGGTGACTCAAGAAATGCTAACATTTTCAGTGGATTTCCGTATTTATAGCTTAAGGAAAAGTTTTTTCAAAATTCACCATAAATCGAAATATTGTGCTAGAGATTTTCCGTTTGTTGCAAAATGAAGGTAAAGGATTGAATATCACCAGAATATTAGATTTTTGCTTACCTAAAAGACCCATATATATATATATATATATATATATATATAGTATATATATATATATATATATATATATATATATATATATATATACTACACATTCATAAATATACATATATATATTATATTGTTTTTTACTTTGGTACGGATACATAACTAAAAGGAATGCTTTGAAAAACTTTGTTTTTGCATAAAAACTATACAAAACATCAATACAAATATATATAAAACTTGTAATAAATACAAAACTAAAATTAAATTCAATGCAGAATACTCACTGTAATCCTGACTCTTCGTTCTGTTCTTGTTTTCTCCCTCCTCCATTGAAGAGTCTTGCATTTTTTTCTCTCGACATGACGAGGCACAGGCGGAGGAGGGAGCGCACTTTTGACAGACTAGCGGATGGGCCGCAACCATCCAACTGGCTCAATTGTCGCTTAGGCGCCTCAACATATAACAGAGCAGTGTGGTACTTGCAGTTACACTGGCTTGAACCTGCAAAGTACTACCTTGCAGGTGCAACAGACGTAATCCTGGTGTCTCTCCTTCTGCCATTCATATGGCACACCCAGCACCGTTTCTGTTTACGCCCTTCTAGGAGCTCCAGTGTGTGATCTCCTGCCTGCAGCCGACAAAGGGTCGACTACCCACGGGACACTGGAATGTGAGGGAGGGCGGCATCATCACCAAGGGCGGCGGCATCATCCAGGCCAGCCAAATCATCCAGGGCATGGGCATCTTCAAGGGCGGCAGCGCGGCAGGAGCAGGAAGACCGAGGTTGGCCCTCCTAGCGATATCTGCCCTTTCCTCTTGGGGCAGAGCTGGAGCTCGGGGCAGGGGGGCACCGTTGGAAGGCCACTCCTCTGGGTTGAAGTTTATGAGGGCATTCACAGCCACCTCAAGAAACTGGATGGGGGTCAACCTCAGAGCGTCAGAATTGTACCCACAGTAAAGGACGTAGGCATTCTGGAGGGCCAACTGAAGGAGGTATTTGACGAGCTTCTGTGTCCACCTCCTGGTTCTCCTGGCGAAGGGATAATACTGGATGAGTTGATCAAAGAGATCAACCTCCCATGTGCCCCTGTTGTAGTGCCCAATGACAGTAGGGCGTTGGACACGAAACTCCTCATACAGAACTTGGCCCTGCCGACGTGATCTTCTGCTGAATGATCTCTTCTTGGATGGGCCCATGACTCAAATCATGGGCACCAATTGGATTTCCAACAGATGACGAAGACATCTCCCGTCCGCCGCCACTTGTCTCTCCTCTTGCCAGATGTTGCATCTGGCTAGCAAACCCTTGAGGTCATTCTCCCCACGCACCAACCGAAGGGTACCACTGACGTGCACACCTGCTTCATACAGTTCCTGGGCCAGGGATACCAAGTTATAATAATTATCCATAAACAGGTGGTATCCTGGTTACGGAAACGATCCACAAGACCGAAGACAGTGTCACGCAGCATGGAGAAGACCCCAGAATACACCGAGAAGTCCACGACGTATCCAGTGTTGGCTTCTGGGATGAAAAATAACTTTACACCATATTTCTTTGGCTTCTTGAAGTTGTACACTTTTATACTTGGAAACCCTTTGTATGGCATCATCCCCTCATCCAAAGAAAGGTTCTTGGAAGGAACCACGAGAAACTGGCACCGTTCACGAATGTACTCCAACACTGGACGGACTAAGATGAGGCTGTCGGGGTTATTCCATGGTACAGCCCTTCGGTTGAAGGCGTTGAAATACCTGTCCATCACCAGGAAACTATCACGGGCATAATGCCGATACATTGCTGTACTTAAAAAAATTCCACCTCCAATATTGCCTGACGTCGGCAGCAGGCATCATTCCAAAAAAAATGTGGAGCCCCAAAAAATGCGCCATGTCCATGAGGTTGCAGGCCCGCCAGCGATACAACGTCGTCTGCAGTTCCTCACGGCAGTACCGACCAGTAATCTGCGGTCTCTTTTAGGAATTCCAGCAATTCCCAGTCAGGAAGAGCTGAATGAACCCCAGTGCAGTGAGAGGCACAGGGACAGTCAGTCCAGGTGCTGCCGTGAATGGGTGCATGTTAGGTGGGGTGGGGTCCTCCAACCACCCCTCATCACTTTCGGACAAACGACCTTCACCCAAGCTGTTGCGACGTTCGACCTTCTACGGGCCTGTGCTTGATTTTCACGTTTATGGCACTCCCACCCTCCCAGCTGGTCCGTCTCCTCACTTTCACCATCAATTTCTGTCTTTTCCACCAGCCACAATCGGGGCCTCCTCCTCAGACTCCCTAACATAAACTGAAACCACTAAATTCCAATTGGCTTTCCTCCTGTGGCTCCCAAACTACGGACATTAAAGTTAGTACTTGTCATCACTAACATCAGGCGTGATGTCCTCATCACTATTTGACCAACTGCCACCGAAATCAGGACTTCCCACCTCCTCTCGATCGAGCTCCGACAAGTACTTGTCAATGTCCTTTTGTTGGAGGCCTCCCAAATGCTTTTGGATGCCCCTCAGGACACCCCGATGATGAGGTCCTTGGTCCCCTTCGGTCACACGTGGCCGCACAACATGGCGTTGAGAAGCTGGGTCATCTTGGGTACTTGGTCCCTCTCCAGCATCCCAGTCTAAAACTTGTCTCACACGCTCACTGGACAGGCAGTATGCGCCTTTTTGTAACGTCCTGATGACGTTGAGGCATCTCTGCAAACGTCCTGTTGCCTCACAAATACGCAAACACTCGCCAAAGTTCTGCAAGACACGGATTCGCCAAAAAATCGCTCTCGGACGAGCACTGATGCTTTCTGGACCTACGAGAAGGAGGGAAAGTACATACAGACTGGGTGATCGCTATAAACAAAACAACAGCTTGATCCGTGAACTCCCAGCATCCCTCAAGGCGCGTGATTTAAAACCTTTCGCAAACTAGGCCTATAATTATTTTTCCGCGAATATTTAAAAAGCATTTTTAGTTGACGTACAAAAACCCACTTGACACCCAACAGACAATTTTAGTCGACGTATGGTACGTCCAGTAGGCGTTTAAGGGTTATCAGACCAACTAGAATCAAGGTGGATACTAGTTGAAGAAATACTAAGGTCCAGTGCAGAGAAATGATTATCGTGAATGTTGTGGAAAGTCATTGACCCATTATTATGCAGGGTAACATCATTCCTGTCAATAAGGTCTTCGATTAATTTCCCTTTACTATCTAAAAACAGACTTCTCCAAAGGGGGTTGTGGGCATTAAAATCACCTAGCAGAAGTAAAGGAGCTGGAAGTTGGTCAATTAACGACTGAATATCTCCAATGTTAAAATCAAGGTCTGGTGGAAGGTATAAGGAGCAGATTGTTATCCTCTTTTCCAAAAAGACTGAAATAGTGACAGCTTGTAGTGTTGTATTTAATTGTATTGTGGAGTGCTGTAGAGATTTATTAATAATAATTGCAGCACCTCCATGGGCACGATCACCAGTTGGGGGATATGATTTAAATATTGAATAATTTAGTCCAGGATTATAAGCAGAGTTGCCCAACATTGTTTCCTGTAGGAATATAATCCCTGGATTGAGTTCATGCATTAAAACTTTAAGGTCTTCTGTACGGGCTCTGAGACCTTTACAGTTCCACTGACTGATCCGGCAGAAGTGGACAGCAGTAGTCTTACTTACAGAGACTTTAAAGCCCTGTTTCTCAGCCCAACTTGCTATCTTATTTATCGTTATTTGTAACTTTCTTTCGGCTACAGTCATCCAGGTGGCAGCAAAAGATATTGACAGGTCATCCACAAATAACGTCTTCAAGACCTCTTTTGGAATAACAGATGTTACACTGTTTATGGCCAGAGCAAAAAGTGTTACACTGAGAACACTGCCCTGGGGAACACCTTCTTCTTGGCACCTTTTCTCTGATAAAGTACTGCCAACTTTAACTTTAAAATACCTACGATGTAAAAATGATCTGACAAATAAAGGTAATTTTCCTCACAGACAATTATTATGTATTGTCTTGAGAATTCCATGTCTCCAAGCAGTGTCACATGCCTTTTCTATATCAAAAAACACTGTCACGTGGTGTTGTTTGGAGGCAAATGCTTTACAGACAGAGGTTTCAAGTTGCAGTAAGATATCCAGTGTGGAGTGCATTTTTCGAAAGCCAAACTGAGAAGGTGTTAAAATACTGTTGTGCTCTAAATACCACATCAGCCTTACATTTACCATTTTTTCAATTAATTTACACAAACAGCAAGTTAACACAATGGGGTGGTAACTTGCTGCATAGAGAGGATCTTTTCCAGGCTTAAGGAAGGGTAACATGGTTGCCAATTCCCATATGCTAGGGTAGCTGCTTTCATCCCATATTCTATTGATAATGCTGATTATAAAAAGTTTTGTGTTCCTTGAAATGTGTTTAAACATTTCATAAGGAATCTCATCTGGGCCAGAGGCAGTGTTCTTGCTCCTGGCTAAAGCAGTCAAATTCCCTTTCAGAAAAAGGCATATTGTAAGATTCACTTTTGTTCGATGAAAAGTCAAGTACCTGTTGTTCTTCCATCATTCTGAAATGATGTCCTAGGGAAACTATCTGATTTTTCAGAGACTTGAGCAAAGTGTTCAGAAAATATATTACTAATAACTTCTGTGGCATCAGTGACATGATTATTATTTACTTGATAAGTACTGGAGGAGGATTGGGTGTAAATTTACCTTGAATTTTTCTTATTTTCTTCCAAATACTGCTGACTGGTGTTCTGCTATTAATAGAGGATACATATCCTGCCCATGATTGTCTTCTGGCAGCTTTCATAGCTTTTCGAAATCGTGCCCTCCACTGTTTATAAGTGATGACATTATCCACGGTGCGATGTCTACTGCACCTGGTCAATGATGACCTTGTGGCTCGATGTAGCAGCCTTAACTCTTCTGACTACAATGGAATTGGCCATCTCCTGAAAAGTCCTTTAGTTCGAGGAATTGAATGTAAGCCTGCAGTATGGAAAGTTCCATGGAGTAGATCGAGGGCATCATCTACACTTGGGAAATCTTTGGCATCCCTTCCAACTCACTCAAATCTTTGAATTTTTTCCAATTTGCTTTCTCTAAGCACCATCGTGGTGATCTTGGGATAGGTGGATCATCATTGGTGCTGATTATAATTGGAGAATGGTCACTGGTATGCCAGTCATCACTTGTTCTCAAACTAAAATCAACACTGTAATTAGAGCTACAAATTGAAAGGTCAATGCAGGAGACAGTACCAGTCTGAATGTGATAATGGGTAGGTTCTCCAGTATTAAGAAGGCCTATATCTTCATTTTCTACAATAGATGCCATGCAATTTCATTTTGGTTTGATGTTACATCTCCCCACAATGGATGTCTGCTGTTGAAGTCACCAAGAAGAAGAAATGACTCTGGTAGCTGCCACATTAAGGATATTAAGTCCTCTTGGGAGACAAGACTATTGGGTGGAATGTAAAGGGAACATATAGTATATTGCCTTCTTAAATTAATCCGTACAGCCACAGCTTGAAGTGGAGTATTTAGTTTTACTTTGTAGTGTGGATTATCTCGACGGATGTAGATGAGGGATCCACCGTGATTTCCCACTTCCAAATCAAATTCAGTTCTGAAGTGAACATATTCCCTAGGACAAGGGGTATATTCACCTAGCATGGTCTCTCATAGAGCAAAAGCTTCACTTCCTCATACTTTGCTCGGAGTCCCTGACAGTTCCACTGAATTATGGAAATCCATGAATTTATTTCAGTCTGGGACCATCAGCTGGTTCCTTTTACAAGATTGGGAGGGTTCTTTTTCTACTTGGGAGGGCAATTTATCGACGCAAGTTGGCTTTTTAGGGGAATAACCACCTTGAAAGAGCCAACATCTTTTCCTTCAGTGTCTTTGACACTGAGGGGTTTTTTAGTTTCTTTCTCCCGTCTCAAATCGAGACGGAGAGAGCAGAGGTGTTCCTAAGAGACCTCCTCAACTGTCTTGCCATTGCTGGCAGTAGCCAGCTCTGCCTCCAGAAGCACCAGCAAGGACTGGCGCTGGGGGACCAGCATCTGCTGGTTTGTCCTCCAAAGAGGAGTTGGCACCAACAGAAGCTGGCACAGATGGTGGAGGGTGTGTCTCAACTGACACTTCAATTTTTCTTAGCTCTATGTCGACGTCTTCCTTGTTGGTTCTACTGAACCTCGTCTTCGCATTACCATCATCAATAGATTCTGATGAATCTTTACAGCGATTCTTTTTGACTCTTCTTTTTTTGTGCGTCTTACTTTGGTTAGTTTATTTGTCTCTTTCTTTGGTTTCTAAGTTTTGCTACTACTGAGGCAAAACTTAGACCAGGTCTTACAATCTTAGCTTTTGCTCTCTCTGCTTCCTTAAACGTTATCCTTTCCAACTCAATGCCTGAATTTCTTTTCAAACAAATATATATCACACTGTTGAAATGATGATGCATGTCCTCACCACAGTGAACACATTTAGGTTCCTTGTGCAATACCATGCTCATCATCTAAAAACAACTGCAGGATTTTCTTGTATTTTCGACCGACACATCTGAAGGGTGTGTCCAAAACGTTGGCAGTGGAAACACCTTCTGGGCCTCGAATGTACTGTTTTATTTTGTATCTATGCCAGGCTGCAGAGACATACTCTGGGAGTCTTAACGTATTGAATGTCAATATCAAGGTAGGTTAAGGTATCCGATTTCTATCCACCTTCTTTGTGATCCTGTTCACCTTAATTACACCCTGATCTTTCAATTCATTTGAAAGTTTCTCCTCAGAGAAACCCATTAGCTGAGGGGGATAAATCAAACCCTTGCTGGACTGGAGTTCAAGCTGGAGTGGGGAGTGCACTCCACCGTAACTCCCGCAAGGGCCGACAAACTCATCAACTTCATGCTTTCCTCTGGGGAGATACTCTCTACTATGAGCATATTACTGTTCTGAGGGGATATTTTCGGTTGTCTGCCACAGCATTTTACAATTTCCATGTTTACCTAAAAAATACAATATTGTCACCATTAAGCTTCAAATTTAGATATTTTTCATATGAGTTGGGTACAGAGACCCCAGGAACTATTTCATACTCCTTGCTTTTTTTTTATTGCAAATGGTTCCAGTGTGACAATACTGGAACCAGATCCTTTTTGTTGGGGATTACTGGCTGTATTCCTTCTTGCCTGGCATTGGGTCGTCAACCATGTCTGATTGTCATTTGGCCCAGGGGTACTGATTTCAACATGGGGACCTTCCATGAAAAAAAAAAAAAAAAAAAAAAAAAAAAAAAAAAAAAAAACAAAACAACAACCAACCAACCAGCTGGTGAACACTGAAGAGGCACCATTGACTTTTCATGGGGCCCTATTCTCAGCTAACGACACCAGTAGGAGCCGACTCCCAGATGTCCACCCCTTACCCGACCCAAAAATAGCACCACCATACCAGAGAGGCACAAGTGTAAGCCTAACCCGCTTGTTGGGACCCAGACTATTACTAGAATACAATCATCCCCACTCTGACTATGTTGGTGGGCACACCGAAAATATGCCAGGAGTCCTACCCCACCCTGGAATCCAAGGGCTGATCTCAGGGATAGTTCCGCTTTCAGGGTGTCAATATGACATCATACTAACACCCTTCAGGTCCAAACATCATCAGATTGGGTGACGCTCCCAATCACAGTTCCCACATTTAGCTCCGGAACATGAACCCCAATGCAAGGTATGATGTCCCTTCCTTTCACACAGACAGGAAATTTAATGAAGGTGGAAATATCCACACTATTTTTCATTTCATCATATCTGAGCTTCACGTGTTATTTATCATTTAACTGGCGTGAAAACGGTAGTAATTTATGTATTCTTTCATGCGCAGTAGTTTTGATTAAAATACATTCTCCAGTTTTATTTATGGACATTTCTCCATGTGCCGATGCACGATAATTTATAGTCAGCAGCTTGAACATTGTTTTCTCAGCTTCAGCTACAACTTGCAGCTGAAAGTTACTGACGCAGTATATTTCCTTGCCGATCTTTTCTCCAAAGCGAATGAGGGTATAGTGTAAAAAATATATCAGTCCTATTGTACAGTACTTAACGTCATTTGTAACATAACTAGTAATTGTGTATTACCGTACAATGGTTGAAATACAAGCAAAAGAGTTGTTATCCAATACGATTATTAGCAAAACAACAGTTTCCCGTTCGGTTGTTTATAGCTGTACGCATTTACGCAAGAGTATAACGTTACTAGCAATACCTTTTATCATTCTCTTACTTTTAACTAGCAGATGGAATAAAGATGGAGAAAAGAAATTGGTCTATTAGCAAGTTAGTCTCTCTAAGCTGCCTGCAGAAATCTAAAATATTTCAAAAACTTCGAAATATAGTAAGTCGAATTATAGTAATTAGAGTGTAAGGACACTGGGGAATGGCGACATAATGGCTGGGTGTTAACGCTGGTTTATTGGTTGTTCCTTACTGAGATAAATGTACAGAATCTTGGAAGATGTTATTGGCCAGCGTGCGGCGGTAATGTAGCGTCTACACACAGACAGGTAAAGCGGACATAAAAAGGTTCGACCATCTGTGTTTGCTTCGGCAGACAAACAGATGGCGATATCAAAGACATGATTAACATATGGTGATGAAACACATCCAGTGGAAGGGTCAGGAAATTCTACATATGGCCAATTGCATGAGATTCAAGACACATTAATGGATACAATGCAATAGCATAATAAATGTGAAATGGAGAGACCTTTGGCGTCTTCACAAACAGAAACATACACACAGTTTGATACAGAAGATTCGTTAGATTTATTATGAGTACATGATTAGAATAGCATGGCAATGCAAGTAGTGGTGTACATACGTTAAGACAACAATGACAAATGATTGGTCTCCTACGGTACCGACTTAGCGGGTTTGGTTGGGGACAGTGATTAACAAATGATTGGTCTCACCAAATTACCGACGAAGCGGGTTTATTGGGGACAAGAATAGAATATATTTGGGTCTCCTGAATTACTGACGAGGCGGGCTTATCTGGGGACTGAATTGAAAATGAATTGGTCTCACCAAATTACCGACGAAGCGGGTTTATTGGGGACGATATTCAAAATGAGTTGGTCTCACCAAATTACCGACAAAGCGGGTTTATTGGGGACGATATTGAAAATGAATTGGTCTCACCAAATTACCGACGAAGCAAGTTTATTGGGGACAATAGAATATATTTGGGTCTCCCGAATTACCGACACTGCGGTCTTATCTGGGGACTTGGAAATACGATTCGTCCCTTAGGACTTAGAAATTACTAACGGGAAAACCCCAAAGGAAATTGTTTGCTGAGAAATGAATGGGAAAAAAAATGCTACACACGCGGGCATGGGCGGGGGGGGGTGCAGGACGTCTGACCAACACTGGAGTTATTTTTAGATTCTGTGTGAATGGACCCGTCTATTTATAGACCGTCTGGGATTCCGGGGAGAGGATAACAGTAAAACGACCTAGTAATTTTCCCTATAAGCGGAGTTTAATTTCGCTTTCCTAACACCTAACTCGAATTCTAACTACACTGAGAGAATTTCAGCAATGCAAGCTGACTTCTGTCTTGTCCTACATGGAATTTATTCGCGCCTAAATAACAATTAAGCTAATCCGAAATGCATAAAATTTATCACAGAGGAATTTCTTTTCACTATTCCTCAAAGCAAAGAATATGGCAAGGATTTTAACACAGAAAATTTCGCACTATTCCTCCGAAGCAAAAGGATGGTTAGCACTGGTTATTTCCTAACTACCTATCTGAAAGGCATGCATTAATGAATCTAATACGGCGGTTCTTTTCTCTCAGTGAATACATGCGTCCCTATTTCTAATTCCTAGGAACAGTCATGATTGTAAAAAAGGTTTTGCTAAGATAAAACACATGACTTACGTGGAATTTCCGGACGCATGTGTGCTGGTTTTTACACAAAAGGTTCGTAATTGTCTCATACCCAGCTTAGCTTTTGCTAATAGCTGATCTGGCAAGTTGCAAATGCAATAAAGCAATACTAGGGGGACTGCAACTGCAAAACGAGATCTATGGCCAGGTCGCCATTTTCATGTTTTTCCTGGCGATTTAGTTTGAAATATTCTCTGTGAGACAGGTAGCAACAATTTAAGGTAATTTAGCCTTGTGATTCTGACTTCGTGGTCCAGGAAAACAAAAAGAGGAAAACAAAGGGGAATTTTATATGAGCTTAAGGCTCTTGTTACTGAGGAAGATCTTACGTAAAACATGGGGCAAACTTGCAGGAGTGTATTTACATAAATAACGTTAGCAATGGGAAAGAGGAATGCTAGTAGATTATTGATCCTGGAGGATTCCTACGGGATGAATGAAACTGGAATTCAGACACAGTCCAAGAAGCTTCCACGATATAGGGTCCTCTGAAATGAGAGATATGCATTATATGCCAGTAATGAAAACAGACAAAAGATTAATGAATTCGAAGCTGCACTGAGGATGCCAAAGGGCTTTGATGAATTAATGATAGCTTAGCACTGCCGACACTCGCAGAGCATGGACATTTGACAAGAGATTCGGTGATTACTGGCTCACAATTCAAGTAAATATTACGAGACAAAAGCGTGACTGAATGGAGGTCTTCCAGAGCACATTACCGTAATTTGGTTCCAGCGTAGAAAAGGGGTCCGTGGATGACTTGCGATTTCCGAGGGCGAGTTTCTTCACGTGTTAGGATGCGGGGCTTCACGTAAAAGGGCAATGCATGGGAATTTCACGAAGGGCAGGGCAATGGTATGTGGGCATCAGGCAGGTCAACGGTGGAGCGAACACGTGGCTCGCGGTCTAAGGGCACGAGGAGAAAGTATACAGTACTTTGAAAAGGGCCACGTGGTTAGCTAAGGGCACTGCCAGGGGCAGGTGTTTTTGGACTTCTTCACTCCCTGTCTTCCAGCGCGCGTGTGAGACAGGGGCCTCGTGGTTTTCTCCTTTTATCTCCTCCTATGGGGCAGGGGCACTTCCAGCATATGGGGTTGAATCATTTCAGCTGATGCCACAGGGGTTTTGCCTGTAAGAAAATGACCAGACAGAGATCACTTTTGCCTCGAAGATAGATCTGCTTAAAGGAGTGGCCTTAATCCGTTTAAAACCCTTGTATTCTGATCAGTGAAGTCGATAGACAGATGTGTCTATCGATCGAGCAGCTTGCAGTAAAATGAAAACAACAGAACAAACAACAACAACAAAAAGGGGGAAGCAATTTGTTAGTGAGTTCTTGCTAATCATATATATATATATATATATATATATATATATATATATATATATATATATAATATAGAATCGGTAGTCATAGCGGGTGGATAGGAAGATGGAAGAGAACTGAAAAATAAGCTGGAGGAAGAAGTAAAAAAGGAGTAGAAGAAAAAGAAGACAGAGAGACATTTAAGAGTCAAACAGGGGGAAAGATTTCCCCTCGTTCGAGAGCCCCCTTGCCCGTTGCAAATCTACAGCATGAGAAAGAATATTCTATGATGGAGCCATGCGACTACGTCACGGCAGTCTCTCATTAAGGGGGGACTGGGGGTAGAGGGAAGAGGGAGGCTAGTGTCTGTCTTAGGCTTAAGAGAAGAATCCCTACTAAGGCCCTACTTTTGGCCTGAGCAGCCACCTTCCTTATCCTATTCTTCTCAAGCCTGCTAACATGAGATTCAAACACCTTCCACTAAAGCCCTGTACACACTATGCATCATGTATCAGCCACGTGATGCAGTAGTGGTGTTGAATTAAAATGACTAGCAGCCAAACTGTACTGCAACACTGCTCACTTGTTCTCAAGACGAGCTGTTCAGTTGCAGTTCAGCTTTCATACCGCCAGGATGTCTGCCGATGATGTACTTTGCCAGAGACTCTACTGTGGGGGTGTAGTTGCTCTGTGCGCTGCAAAAAGAAACTTTGAGGAAGAAACGTGAACCGTGTGGTGTAAGCAATGGCTTTCTCGGCGACCTCTGAAGGGAAGCTTCAATGAAATACTTTTGGAGCTACAAGTCGAAAATCCAACACCTTGAAAATTACACTAGAATGCCAATCCCTGCATTCTATAAATTTCTCTTGTACTGCTTGCACTTGATGTTCCAGACAGATGGATGCTCCTTCAGCAATTCAATAAAATGTAGTGTTCCTCCTTGTCCATTCAAGAGGTTTGGCGGTTAGTGGTGTGTGGGCCATCGGCACTGGAGCTGAGTGGACGTCCTCCCGCTCTGACTGTCGGTGCAACACTGCGCAGCTACGTGAAATCGGTCTGGCTTATCAACTCGTTTGTGATGCAGCATCATGTTGAAAAAGTCATTTTTCAACACATCCATCCAACACTGCGCGCATCATGATGCATAATGTGTACGGGGCTTTACACTCAACCCAGTCCTTACACTCCCAACACATATTCTCCCTTGAACACACCTGCCTTCTACACTTGGTGCATCTGGTATGTGCATCATAGCAAAGCTTAACTAGTCTAACCTTACAGCCTTTGCTGCAATAGCGACGACTGGTAGAACTAGAATCCAACATAGCTAACTAGAGGGAGGTCTAAACGCACTGATGAGACAAAAAAACAACAGCTTGGGCTAAACGAAAGTGAAATACCAGCAATTCAGACAAGACTGCAGTGACAGACATGTTGTCGGCAGCGTAGCATAAAAGAGAATGACATCATTGGCTGCAAGTCGCTTTACTCCCATTGCAGTGGGTAGGGCCTGTCACCACCCGCTTTGCCACTGGCGATTTACCGCGAATTTTGAACTTAGGATGCCATGCGAGCATAATTGTTAGCTCTAAGTAATTACTTGGTAAGTTACATATATAAAACTATCCTTCCATTTCACTATTAGCCCATTTCTGACAGGAGACATGCAATTTGACAAATGAAAACAAGACTTCAAGGAAAAATATAAGTAAAGAGAGTGCCCCTCACAAAAACAAAGCCTCTTTCCCCTTACAAGACGGAAGATTAAAATAAAGTTTAATTCTACTACTTTCTACATGGCAAAATTCATTGTAACATGTGATCAAGGTTACCTTGTTAGAGCTTTTGAATGGAGAATTGCCAGGTTTTCTTCCCTGACGGGGTGGAGAATTTGCGTCCAACAAAAGCACATCCCGACGGGGTGGAGAATTTGCGTCTAACAAAAGCACATCCCGACGGGGTGGAGAATTTGCGTCCAACAAAAGCACATCCCTATTAAAATCATCATCACTATCGCTGAGGAAGCAGCTCATTGGTTTTCGAGCAGTCTGAAACAATTGATTAAATAAAAGTCAGTCAAAAAAATCCAGTCATAAAAGTATGTACAGTATGTCATACACTATCTGTGACAAATGTTAGTCATGGCAAAGCTGACCTGGTGTTTAGTTCATAGCCCACAAGCATAAGGGAAGTCCCTAATTCCAAGGAGGGGGCATTGGAGTTATTAAAAAAAAAAAAAAAAAAAAAAAAAAAAAAAAAAAAAAAAAAAAAAAGCTAATTGAAAAATTAACATTGTTCCCATTGATTAAACACAATGAAAATTAACATTGTTCCTGCTGATTAAACACAAGTCATATTTTACCAAATGATTTCCATATTCAATAGGAGATTGCCATTACAGGAAGTTCTTGATTATCTGGATCTGCATTATCCAACACTAAACTTTATCTGGCACAACTGGACCCCAAGGAACCAAAGATATGACACTCCTCTACTTATGAATGAGTTATGTTCCAAAAGGCTGTTCGTATCTAGAATTTGCTCTTAAGTACAACTTGATAAGAGCAAAGTTAATACGTATAGTACTATTTATGTTTTTTCATACTAAACACAACGCAGTACTACTGCTGTACTATATTTCACAGCGTAGTCTATTAATACGAATGACACATAAAACCTAAATACAATAGGTATTAAATTGTGATGATAGTACAGGTTGACCATCGCTAATCAGGCATCATTGGGACCTAGAGGGTGCCGGATTTGCCATTTATTAGGCTAGAATACACGAAACAGTAGCTAAGCACCTCATCCTAGAATTAAAATATTCCATAAATCAGTACAAGTTGTTAATAAAGAAATGACAATTATCAAATACAGGTAGTGCTCGTGTAAGAGCCCCGACGCTGTCTCTTCCAAACACGTGTGTGTTCGTGTGTTCACATCACACAGGACAAAACAGGAGCCGTTTTTTTCTCTACAGGAACGCGATTTCAACCATACAATATTTCCGTCTGTTTCTCCCTAAGCATTGTTGTCTTAACGTATGTACAATCACCACTACTTGCATTGCCATGCAAGCATTCTAATCATGTACTCATAATGTTCCAACGAATCTTCTGTATCAAACTGTGTGTATGTTTCTGTTTGTGAAGACGCCAAAGGTCTCTCCATTTCACATTTATTATGCTATTGCATTGTATCCATTAATGTGTCTTGAATCTCATGCAATTGGCCATTGTGACCCTTCCACTGATGTATGTTTCATCACCATATGTTAATCATGTTCTGATATCGCCATCTGTTTGTCTGCCGACAAACACAGATGTCTGAACCTTTTATGTCCGTTTTACCTGTCTGTGTGTATCATTACCGCTTCTTCCAAGATTCTGTACATTTATCTCAGTAAGGAACAACCAATAAACCAGTTAACACCCAGCCATTATGTCGCTCATTCCCCAGTCCTTACACTGGTGACCCCGGAGTGACTCGCGAAGGACCCGGCCGACCCAAGATGACGACCCACGCCTGATAGACCCCTTCGCCGCCTCGCTGTTTCCCGCCGTTCCTGAGTTCTCAGTATTAGTCCGACCCTCCGAGATGACTCCACTCCACCACCGAGCCCTGGATACCTCCTCCAGGAAACCTGAAGCCGCCTTTTCACTCGTACTGGACGAGCTGACCAACGAAGGACCAGCCACGCCATCCTTCAGCCTGCTGCCGCCCTCTCGAGCTGGCTACCAAGGATCAGCCGCGTCATCCTTCAGCCCTCGAGCCGGCCAAATATCATCCGACGTCACCCTTCAACCAGCTCCCGTCCTCCTCGAGCTCCTGCTGGCCGGTGCCGCCCTTCAGCCTCCTACCCGGCCCCAGCCCAAGCCCTTTCGAGCCAACTAAATTGTCGCCAAGACAATTTCGCATCGATGCCTCGCAACATTGTGAGAGCCCGCTCGCCGTCTCTTCAAACAATCAGACGTTACACACGTCTTGGGGAGAGCACTTGTAAGAGCCCCTGACGCTGTCTCTTCCAAACACGCGGTGTGTTTCGTGTGTTCGTCGTCGATCATCACCGGAGTCGACAGGACAAAACAGGAGCGTCTCGTTTTTCTTTCTCTACAGGAACGCGATTTCAACCATACAATATTTCCGTCTGTTTCTCCCTAAGCATTGTTGTCTTAACGTATGTACAATCACCACTACTTGCATTGCCATGCAAGCATTCTAATCATGTACTCATAATGTTCCAACGAATCTTCTGTATCAAACTGTGTGTATGTTTCTGTTTGTGAAGACGCCAAAGGTCTCTCCATTTCACATTTATTATGCTATTGCATTGTATCCATTAATGTGTCTTGAATCTCATGCAATTGGCCATATGTAGAATTTCCTGACCCTTCCACTGATGTATGTTTCATCACCATATGTTAATCATGTCTCTTGATATCGCCATCTGTTTGTCTGCCGACAAACACAGATGTCTGAACCTTTATGTCCGTTTACCTGTCTGTGTGTAGACGCTACATTACCGCTCGCACGCTGGCGTCAATAACATCTTCAAGATTCTGTACATTTATCTCAGTAAGGAACAACCAATAAACCAGTTAACACCCAGCCATTATGTCGCTCATTCCCCAGTCCTTACACTCGAATTACGATAATTCGACTTACGATATTTCGAGTTTTTGGAAATATTTTTAGATTTCGTGCAGGCAGCGAGAGAGACTAACTTACAATAGACCAATTTCTTTTCCTCCATCTCTTTATTCCATCTGCTAGTTAAAAAAGTAAGAGAATGATAAAAGTATTGCTAGTAACGTTATACTCTTGCGTAAATGCGTACAGCTATAAACAACCGAACGGGAAACTGTTGTTTTGCTAATAATCGTATTGGATAACAACTCTTTTGCTTGTATTTCAACCATTGTACGGTAATACACAATTACTAGTTATGTTACAAATGACGTTAAGTACTGTACAATAGGACTGATATATTTTTTACACTATACCCTCATTCGCTTTGGAGAAAAGATCGGCAAGGAAATATACTGCGTCAGTAACTTTCAGCTGCAAGTTGTAGCTGAAGCTGAGAAAACAATGTTCAAGCTGCTGACTATAAATTATCGTGCATCGGCAACATGGAGGAAACTCGTCCATAAATAAAACTGGAGAGAATGTATTTTAATCAAAACTACTGCGCATGAAAGAATACAAATTACTACTGTTTTCACGCCGTTAAATGATAAATACGTAAAGCTCGTATTATGATGAAATGAAAAGAAAATAGCGAATGGAATCTTGATTTTTTTTTACACAAAACAAACATGGTCCCAAAACGGCCAGCCGCGATTCCCGCGAACGTCATATATTAACGAAAAAATAGCTAAATTAATTTCACAATGAGACGTATTCAAGTTATATTTCCATTTAAAAACACTTCGTATAACGAAAAATATCCTTGTCCCGAATAAATAAAGTATCCATATTCATTTACGCTAACTAGAACCAAGAAAAGCACTTTGAATTTTGTTAAATGCGGCGAAAAAAACAACGCGATATTGATTCCCAAAACAAAACATTGATCGCAATTTATTATACAAAAGCAATTTAAGAATATACGCAATGGAAACAATGTAGTAAAGCATAACTTTTCAAAAGATCCCTGAAAAAGATGCACATTCGTTATGTTGATGTTTGTATAATACTGTTAATAAATGTGTGAATAGAGTTCAGTATAATGTAGGCTAGGCTACGAGTTTGTTGATGCAGCACACTGCGCCACCAAATCGAAGCGACCAGCGAGCAAGTTAGCGCAGCGACCCGGGGAAATTTGAAAATTAGTGCGGAAACATTAGAAATTACTCTAGCCGAAATTTGTGCCGGATTACTGATTGTTCCAGACTACTGATTGCCAGATTAGTGATGGCCAATCTGTACAATTTAGAGAACATTTTACTAATACGATTGATATACAAAACCTAAATACAGTAAGCATTAAATTGTGATGATAAATGTACACCACATACGAGCATGTTACTGTACTAATATGATACACAAAATCTAAATAAATTAAGCATCAATCAATCAATCATTAAAAAATTTTATCCAGACTACTGAGCTAACTATCAGCTCTCACAGGGCTGGCCCAAGGATTTGGATGAAATGACAGGTCTAGGCTAGAAGCCTAGCACTGGGACCAAATACGTCACTCAGTAGTGATGAATGAATGAAAATGAAATTAAAAGTTGCACAAAGGTATATACTCTCATACTGGTACACACACATACAATAAAGGGATTTTGACAAAGGAAAAATCTATTTCTGAGGGAGGCCCCATGTCACCCGGTGAAATTCCATTCTTACACGAATTTCTAGGTATAAATATTGCTAAATATACCAGAGAAAAAAGCTTTCAGGAATGTTGGAGTTACTACCCCCAGATCGAGCATCTTCAATGAAGACGTCGGTATAACCAAGGGTGAGTGAAGGAATCACAACCACAGAGCCACACTGGATAGACATCCCGATGTCAAGATCCCCGGGGAGGGCGAGGGGCCGTACCAGCAACCCACGCTCACCAGCCCACCATGCGGCGACTCCAGCGCCATCTGAACTCATTCCAGACTAGCACCAACCCCAGGCTTGGCATGAGCCAGTAGGGGGGCGAACTTGCTCCTGAAAATACTCCAGGGGGGGTCACCGGGTGACACGGGCCTCCCTCAGAAATAGATTTTTCCTTTGTCAAAATCCCTTTTCTGAGTTCAGCCCCGTGTCACCCGGTGAAATAGTGTCAGAGAATCATGCCAAGACTGCAAAGCTACAACAGTATACAAAAGGTGATCAGAAAGAAACACATGCTATGGAAAAATAGATTTAATTAAAATATCTCAACAATGAAAATTGGACTTAACTATAGGTAAACACTGGTGGAATAATACACCCATCAAAAAGATACAATGAAATTGTACACTTAACCTAGGAACAAGGTAGAAAAACCAACATACAGTACAATTAGGGGTAAAATAAAGGGCCCCTACAATCCAATAGAATAACCAGTAATTATAAACTTAAACCTAAGAACAATGAGATATATATAAAGACAGAAATTGAGGTACGAGGCAAAATAAAAACTGCTTCAGTACCTCTGACTTAATCTAAATCCACAACATATCAAATCCGATCCACAAGACAAACAATAACCAGGAAATACCAGTATCGATTATGAGGAGCAAGGCAGTGAGGCATGATTGATCCAGAAAGGCAGGCAATGAAATAAATGAGGCAGGCGGGCGGGGGGGAAAGGAAAGGGATAAGGATAATTAAGGTGGGGAGATGACACTCCCCACAGCCACTGTAGAAAATTTCAGAACTTCGAGTGATTTTAAATAGTGGCGTTTAAACACTAGAGGTGATTTCCATCCTGTATACTTGGTAAGTTCAGCAAAATCCATATTATAAAAATAATTAGTGGAGGTAGCTACTGCTCGGATATCATGAACCTTTGGGACTGAATCCGGGTTAGCTTGTTTAATAAAATACAGAATTTGTTGTCTTATAGCATTCAACGAGAGAGTACCACCTTTCTCCCTGATAAAAAGAGGACCCGACTTAAACTGTGGAGTTCTTTGTAGGTAAGACTTTAATGTATATACTGGACATAATGACCGGTCTTAAGGAAGAGGCACCACCTTCCAGGGGGACCATCTGTCCTGAGGGTCTTCATTCTTTGCTAGGAACGTATGATCAGGGGAAAGGAGGACTTCTCCGGACGGAAGGAAATCAACATGATCATCACCTCTAGTGAGGGCCGACAGCTCTGAAATTCTGGCACCTGAAGCCAAGCTAATCAGAAACAAGGTTTTCCTTAACAGATCCAGATATGAGCATAGAGAGTTATCAATGTCAGTGGCTAATTTCAAAACATCGTTGAGGAACCAGGTAACGGAATGTGGGCGAGTTACTGGTCTCAAACGGGCACATGCTCTAGGGATGGAGGAGAAGTATGAATCTGTAAGGTCGATATTGAAACCGTACAAAAATACCTTCTTTAAGGCTGATTTGGCTGTAGTAATAGTGGCCGGGGCAAGGCCTTTTTCAAACAATGACCTAAAGAAAGTAACTGTTAGGTTGGTTGTCATAGTTTGAGCTCCAGATGCCTTTAAAAAGGATGCCAATTTTTTGACTGCTGAGTCATACTGTCTGAGAGTAGAATCTCTCTTGTCTGATTCCAAAAACAGTGTGTTGACGGGGTCAATGTTTGCTCCCTTCTTTGCAGCAAACTTTATAAAGTCCTTAAAACCAGGGCATTCTGAATTCTTAAGGAAGCTGACACAGTCTCTGTTTGTACTATTTGGGTCAGTCTGGGCTTGGGTATCTGATGACACCGCAACTTGAGTTCCTGTAGCAGAGGAACCAGTTGCTCTTCAAATAGGAGCTACCAGAGCTAGTTGGCCGTTGAATGACCTGAGTTTGTGCAGAACTTTAACAACATGTTTATTAGAGGAAACAGGTAGATCCTCTCCCAACAATTCCAATCTATGGACATCGCATCCATGGCGAAAGCCTGGGGGTCCAGGTTGGGAGCCACGTAACAGGGAAGCTTGTGATTGCTCTCCGTGGCGAACAGATCCACCTGGAGGCCCGGAACCCGGCGGCGAATCCAACTGAAGGAGTCCCCGTCCAGAGACCACTCCGTCTCCAACGGAGTAGTCCTGACAGGGAGTCCGCCACCACGTTCCCGCACCCCGCTTAGGTGGGTGGCTGACAGGTGCCAGCCGTGCTTGTTCGCCAAGGAGAAGATAGCTACCATCACCTGGTTTACGCGACCTGATTTGGAGCCGCCCTGTTGATGCAATGAACCACCACGGTGCTGTCCAGCACAAGCCTGATGTGAATCTGGCTGGCGGGAAGTTTCTGAGCGTTAGAAACACTGCCATAGCTTCCAAGGTGTTTATATGAAACTGTTGGAACATTGTAGACCACGTTCCTTGGACTTTTGTTTTGGTGAGTACCCCCCCAACCGCTTAATGAAGCGTCCGTGTGGATTACCAACGCCGGAGGGGGAAATTGGAGTGGAACCGACTTCGACAGGCCACTGGCTGTGGACCATGGTCGGAGCCTTGTCTTCAAGATTCGCGGGATTGAAGAGACCCTGTCTCTGAGCCTGACATTGGCTCGTCTCCGCCACACTCTGTTTATATCTTTTGGTTTCACTTTCAAAAGCAGGTCCGTCACTGAGGCAAATTGAAGGGAGCCGAGAATTCTCTCTTGAGACCGGCGGGATGCTGCTTTGTCCTCAAAAATTTCCTGGTAGCGGCGGCAATCTCCTTCCGCATGGGTGGCGGGAGGGACAGTCTGTACGGTCAGGTCCCATTGGAGGCCTAGCCACTGGAACCGGGATTCCGAGTCAGCTGAAAGCCTAACGACTCCAGAAACTTGATCACTATGGTCGTAGCCTTCGGCACTCCAGAACTGTCGGAGCCCAGATTATCCAATCGCCCAGGTAAGCCGCCAGGGAGATTCCCGGGACCGTAGTTGCTGAAACGACTGTTTCCGCCAGTTTCGTAAAAATTCTGGGGCTACATTGAGTCCGAAAAGGCATGACTCTGAAGGAGTAGGCTTGTTTCGAGTTTGAAACCCAGGAAGGGAGAAGTTCAGCGCGGCCGGGACGTGATAGTAAGCGTCTGAAAGATCGATAGAGGTGGTGACGGCTCCACGGAAGTAGAGTCCGCTGACTGAGCTACCGTAAGCATCGCGAAACTTGTCGATCTTATGTAGCGATTTAGACGTGATAGATCTAGAATCACTTTTGTTGACTGGAATCTTTCTTTGGAACAGTGAACAACCTGCCTTGAAATTTGAGGTGCCTTACTTTCTTTATTGCTCTCTTGTTGAAAAGTTCCGTCACAAAAATCCTGTAGGGTTTTGGAGGAGGGTTGGTAAAACCTGGTCAAAGGAGGGGATCCTTGATCCAGCTCCAACCCAGACCTTTGGACACAATGCTGTGTGCCCAGGGGCTGAAGGTCCACTGGTCTTTGAACCAGTAGAGGCGACCACCTACCTGACTGGTCTCAGTGGGAGGAAGAGGTTTGCTTCCTCTACCACGGCCTGATTTTCCCGAGAGGCGGATCCAGCTCTACCTCTGTATGGGGCGCGACCTCTGCCCCCTTGCGCTTCTATTAAGGCCGTGAAAGACCCCACGGCCCTCATAGGTGGAATTGTACGCCGGGGAGGAGACATATGATGGTGCAGCAAGGGGTTGGGCTGGTTGAACCAGCACGTATTGGTGGGGTTGAGCCTTGGAGGTGGAGGGTTGGCCCACCGCCGAGACTGGGACAGCCTGAACCACTGTCTGGGGATGAGGCTACTGTGTCTCCTGGAAGCGTTTCCCGACTTACCCTGGGAACTGCCAGCTTTGGGAGTTTTCCGCTTGAAGGCGGAAATACCCCACCGAGCGCGTAGGGCTTTGATTAGCCCTAGTAGCCTCACTCAGGACCTTAGAGACTTCGTCCTCTGGGAAGAGATTAATCCCCCAGATGGAACTCTTCATGAGCTTATTAGGCTCATGACGAATGGTGGCATCCGCGAAAATGAATTTGCGGCACTCCAACTTGGCCACCATGAAGTCATACAGGTCTGACTGAAAACCTGCTAACAAGGATTTAGCCAGAACCTGGAAGAGCTGTTCGTCTGCACAGGAGACGGCGACCGCCTCTGACAGACACAAGGAATTCAAAGACCGGCTCAGTCTTGTCCTTGCCTCGAACTCCGCCTTCAGGAGAGCTTCCGGAAGTTTGGGAAGCTGCTCGCTGAATTGCGAGGACGCGCAGAAGGCATCTAATTTACCCACCGTAAAGGTGGATGGGGCGTCCCTCCAGAACTCCTCACCTCCTGGGAATACCAGGGATGTGGAGTCTGTCTCCCTGAGCTGAGGCAAGGGTTTGCCTTCGAAGCAGGCCTGGGCCGTCGCCAAAGCAACTTTATTCAGGCAGGGAGTGGGCAACTTGTCTCCCAGGGAAAACATCGTATAGTTGCCCTTGAACGGAGTGAGTTTTGTATTCTCCGCTTGCCACTCCGTAAGAGTGCGAAGCAGAGCCGATTGGGCTTGGTCCCTAGGGAAGATCACCGTCTCCTTTGGGACCTTGTCTGATCGTACCCAGGCCTCCTCCGTCAGCCTAACTGAAGCCTGGGTAGGGGGCAAGAGGTCAGGAGGGAAGAACTCCAACTCTCCAGACGCCTCGTGCCCAAAC